>NC_069505.1:422767531-422792531 GCF_027579735.1 Bombina bombina
CCCCAAAGTTTTTGGAGAATACTGATGTATACCTACTCCAGCTTGCTCCTGTTTGTGTAAATAGTCTTTTTAAATGCAGAGGAAGGGGGGGGGGAGTGTCTACTTTTTTTGCTATAGAACCACTTGCTGTGGGTGTTCCAGTTACCTTTTCAAGAGAGCTAAACTGGGAGCTTCTAATTAAGTGTTTTAATGATTTTATACTGGATGTTTATATCAGTATCTGTGCATATTATTTTTTATAGTAGTGTCTGTTACATGCAGTTAAATTAAATTTGGTGTATGCTGTCCCTTTAAGCTTTACATTCTTGCTTTTTAAAAAAAAGATAGCAAGAGGTTGAAGAAACATTGATAATAGGAGTAAATTAAAAAGTTGCTTAAAATTGCATGCTCTATCTGAATCATTAAAGGGACACTGAACCCAAATTTTTTCTTTCATGATTCAGATAGAGCATGCAATTTTAAACAACTTTCTAATTTACTCCATTATCAATTTTTCTTTGTTCTCTTGCTTTCTTTATTTGAAAAAGAAGGCATCTAAGCTATTTTTTTTTGTTCAGAACCATGGAAAGCACTTGTTTATTGGTGGGTGAATTTACCCACCAATCAGCAAGAACAACATAGTGTGTTCACCAAAAATGGACAGGCATCTAAACTTACATTCTTGCATTTTAAATAAAGATACTAAGAGAATGAAAAGAATTTGATAATAGGAGTAAATTAGAAAGTTGCTTAAAATTGCATGCTCTATCTGAATCACAATAGAAAAAATTTGGGTTCAGTGTCTCTTTAAAGAAAAAAATGGGTTTAGTGTCCCTTTAAATGCAATGTGTCTCTAAGCTGCAGACAGTATGGTTTCTGCTTTCAATTTGACATTTAAATGCTAATAAAATATTTATTTTTTATGCACACGTTTACCAATGCAGTGGTAAATTGTTTATATACACTATGCATTCATACAGGCAGGTAGATAGATAGATACAGACAGATAGATAGATAGATAGACAAACCAACAAATGTATAGAATATCAATGTTTATATGCACTATGCATGCAGGCAGGAAGGTAGATAGATAGATAGATAGAGATAGATATATAGATAGATAGATAAATAGATACAGACAGACAGACAGATAGACAGATAGATAGACAAACAGACAGACAAACCAACACATTTATACAATATCAATGTTTATATGCACTATGCATGCATACAGGCAGGAAGATAGATAGAGTTAGATATAGATGGATATAGATAGATAGATAGATAGATAGATACAGTAGATAGATAGATAAATAGATACAAATAGATAGATAGATATAGCTAGATGATAGATAGATAGATAGATAGATAGATAGATAGATAGATAGATAGATAGATAGATAGATAGATAATGATATAAATAGATGATAGATAGATAGATACATACAGTAGATAGAGAGATAGATACAGATAGATAGATAGGCACAGATAGATAGATAGATAGATAGATAGATAGATATAGATAGATGATAGATAAATAGATTTAAATGGATACTGAACCCAAATTGTTTCTTTCATGATTCAGATAGAGCATGCAATTTTAAGCAACTTTCTAATTTACTCCTATTTTCAAATTTTCTTCGTTCTCTTGCTATCTTTATTTGAAAAAGAAGGCATCTAAGCTAAGGACCCAGCTAATTTTTGGTTTATTACCCTGGACAGCACTTGTTTATCGGTGGGTGAATTTATCCACCAATCAGCAAGAACAACCCAGGTTGTTCACCAAAAATGATGATAAGTATCTTTGTGCATTGCTGGCTTCTAAACTTACATTCTTGCTTTTCAAATAAAGATACCAAGAGAATGAAACAAATTGGATAATAGGAGTAAATTAGAAAGTTGCTTAAAACTCTATCTGAATCTAAAGGGTTCAGTGTCCCTTTAAACATAGGTATATAGGTACAGTATACACGTTTGATGTCCCTTTACACTTAACCCATTACCTTATACAGTTTTTGTACTAGTGGCATTTTGTGCAACCATTTAAAAGGTTGTGCTATTTTGGTTTTGACATCTTGATTAACTGTGGTTCATCACCAACATTTAATTGTATGGCCACAGCAGAGATAGTAACAGTTGTGATTTTTATGATTAGCAGACCCACATGGTGTGCGCTTAGTACGATACTCAGTATGACTCCCTGAGAATTCATGTGATCCCTTATGTGATGCCCTCTCCGCTTATTTATCAAAAGCCTTTCTGCACATTGGCTCCTTGGGGGACTGATTAAATAGCTGTTTCTCTTTCAACTCTTCAAGCACATCCTTGTCCCTTTATTTAGTTCCTCAAGACTCTCTCTTTCTCTCTATTTCAGGTGTCTTCTCACAGTATGGACGAGTCAGTGTCTGGCCCTTCCTCGCCTGTTGGCATTTGGCAACACGAAGTGCAGTCACCTCACTCCAGGATACAAAGATTGGACACCACTGACCTTGGAGTTACAGACCAGGGTTCTCCGTTTTCCCCGGATGCTCCTGCTGCTGAGGATGGGGGGTCTCAGCCAGATGCAGATGTGCCATACCCTGATTTGGCACCAGTAGTCTTCTTCTGCCTCAAACAGACAACCACCCTACGATACTGGTGCATCAAAGTGGTCTGTAATCCATATCCTCTTATTGATGACTCAGCGGGAGGGTTAATGGGCCTATAGTGCTTGCCAATATTTCTGTCTGAACAAGCAGACATCTATAGCTGTGCTAAATAGAGCCACTATTAATGGTGTGTCAGTTCCTTTGTATCATGAATGTCTAATGTTCCTGAAGGGCTGAAACAGACCAGATTTTTAGTAGATTTCTTTTTTGAGAAAATCTATGTTCTGAAGCCACTAAATGATTCACCTGTACTCACATTGGTATGCAGTTAAAGTCTTAATGGTGACCCAGAAATCATGTGTAGCTCTACAGAAGATAGTATATGACATGCAAAGATGTAAATTAGTTGTAAATACAAATTCATTGAAAGTGGTGGAAGGAAAAGTATATAGACAAGGTGAGAGGAGTTTTTGTGGTACGATACAGAGCTAACTTTGTATTATATAGTGGTATTGAGTATCTCTGAGCATCTCCAGTATCTGATGATCAGCAGGCTGCATTATATAGTGATGATAAGTATCTCTGTGCATCTCTGGGATCTGATAATCAGCTGGCTGCATTATATAGTGATGCTAACTATCTCTGTGCATCTGTATTATCTGATAATCAGCAGGCTGCATTATATAGTGATGATAAGTATCTCTGGGATCTGATAATCAGCTGGCTGCATTATAAAGTGATGATAAGTATCTATGTGCATCTCTGGGATCTGATAATCAGCAGCCTGCATTATATAGTGATGATAAGTATCTCTGTGCATCTGTATTATCTGATAATCAGCAGGCTGCATTATATAGTGATGATAAGTATCTCCGTGCATCTCTATTATCTGCTAATCAGCAGGCTGCATTATATAGTGATGATAAGTATCTCTGTGCATCTCTGGGATCTGATAATCAGCAGCCTGCATTATATAGTGATGATAAGTATCTCTGTGCATCTCTATTATCTGATAATCAGCAGGCTGCATTATATAGTGACGATAAGTATCTCTGTGCATCTCTATTATCTGATAATCACCTGGCTGCATTATATAGTGATGATAAGTATCTCTGTGCATCTCTATTATCTGATAATCAGCAGGCTGCATTATATAGTGACGATAAGTATCTCTGTGCATCTCTATTATCTGATAATCAGCAGGCTGCATTATATATTGATGATAAGTATCTCTGTGCATCTCTATTATCTGATAATCAGCAGGCTGCATTATATAGTGACGATAAGTATCTCTGTGCATCTCTATTATCTGATAATCAGCAGGCTGCATTATATATTGATGATAAGTATCTCTGTGCATCTCTATTATCTGATAATCAGCAGGCTGCATTATATAGTGATGATAAGTACATCTGTGCATCTCTGGGATCTGATAATCAACTGGCTGCATTATATAGTGATGATAAGTATCTCTGTGCATTGCTGGTATCTGATAATCAACAGGCTGCATTGTATAGTGATTATAAGTATCTCTGTGTATCTCTATTATCTGATGATCAGTAGGCTGCATTATATAGTGATGATAAGTATCTCTGTGCATCTCTGTGATCTGATAATCAACTGGCTGCATTATATAGTGATGATAAGTATCTATGTGCATTGCTGGTATCTTATAATCAGCAGGCTGCATTATATAGTGATGATAAGTATCTCTGTGCATCTCTGGGATCTGATAATCAGCTGGCTGCATTATATAGTGATGATAAGTATCTCTGTGCATCTGTATTAGCTGATAATCAGCAGGCTGCATTATATAGTGATTATAAGTATCTCTGTGCATCTCAATTATCTGATAATCAGCAGGTTGCATTATATAGTGATGATACGTATCTCTGTGCATCTGATAATCAGCTGGCTGCATTATATAGGGATGATAAGTATCTCTGTGCATCTGTATTATCTGATAATCAGCAGGCTGCATTATATAGTGATGATTAGTATCTCTGTGCATCTCTATTATCTGATAATCAGCAGGCTGCATTATATAGTGATGATAAGTATCTCTGTGCATCTCTTGGATCTGGTAATCAGCTGGCTGCATTATATAGTGATGATAAGTATCTATGTGTATTGCTGGTATCTGCTAATCAGCAGGCTGCATTATATAGTGTTGATAAGTATTTCTGCATTGCTGGTATCTGATAATCAACAGGCTTCATTATATAGTTATGATAAAGTTTCTCTGTGCATCTCTAGGATCTGATAATCAGCAGGCTGCATTATACAGTGATGATAAGTACTTGTGTGCATCTCTAGTATCTGATAATTAGCAGGCTGAATTTTATAGTTATGATAACGTATATCTGTGCATCTCTTTTATCTGATAATCAACAGACTCATTATACAGTAATGATAAGTACCTGTGTGCATCTCTAGTATCTGATAATTAGCAGGCTGAATTTTATAGTTATGATAACGTATCTCTGTGCATCTCTTTTATCTGATAATCAGCAGGCTGCATTATACAGTGATGATAAGTACCTGTGTGAATCTCTAGTATCTAATAATTAGCAAGCTGAATTATATAGTTATGATAAAGTATCTCTCTGCATCTCCAGTATCTGATAATCAGCAGGCTGAATTATATAGTTAAGATAAAGTATCTATGTGCATCTCCAGTATCTAATAATCAGCAGGCTGCATTATAGAGTGATAAGTATCTATGTGCATCTCTAGTATCTGATAATCAGCCAGCTGAATTATATAGTTATAATAAAGTATCTCTGTGCATCTCTAGTATTTGATAATCAGCAAGCTGAATTATATAGTGTTGATAAGAATCTCTTTGCATTGCTGGTATCTGATACTCAGCAGGCTGCATTATATAGTTATGATAAATTATCTCTGTGCATTTCTAGGATCTGATTATCAGCAGGCTGCATTATATAGTGATGATAAGAATCGTTGTGCATCTATAGGATCTAATAATCAGCAGCCTGCATTATATACTGATGATAAGTATCTCTGTGCATCTCTAGTATCTGATAATCAGCAGGCTGCATGATATAGTGATTTAAGTATCTTTCTGCCTCTCTATCTTCTAATAATTAGCAGGTTGCATTATATAGTGTTGATAAGTATCTATGTGCATCTCTGGTATCTGATAAACAGCAGGTTGCATTATATAGTGTTGTTAAGTACCTCTGTGCATCTCTGGTATCTGATAATGCGCTTGTTGCATTATATAGCAATGATAAGTATCTGTGTGCATCTCTAATATCTGATAATCAGCAGGCTGCATTATATAGCAATGAAAGGTATCTGTGTACATCTCTAGTATCTGATAATCAGCAGGCTGCATTATATAGCAATGATAAGTATCTGTGTGCATCTCTAGTATCTGATAATCAGCAGGCTGCATTATATAGCAATGATAATATCTGTGTGCATCTCTAATATCTGATCATCAGCAGGCTGCATTATATAGCAATGAAAGGTATCTGTGTACATCTCTAGTATCGGATAATCAGCAGGCTGCATTATATAGCAATGATAAGTATCGGTGTGCATCTCTAATATCTGATAATCAGCAGGCTGCATTATATAGCAATGAAAGGTATCTGTGTACATCTCTAGTATCTGATAATCAGCAGGCTGCATTATATAGCAATGATAAGTATCTGTGTGCATCTCTAGTATCTGATAATCAGCAGGTTGCATTATATAGCAATGATAAGTGCCTGTGTGCATCTCTAGTATCTGATCATTAGCAGGCTGCATTATATAGCAATGATAAGTACCTGTGTGCATCTCTAATATCTGATCATCAGCAGGCTGCATTATATATCAATGATAAGTGCCTTTATGCATCTCTAGTATATGATAATCAGCAGGCTGCATTATATAGCAATGATAAGTACCTGTGTGCATCTCTAGTATCTAATCATCAGCAGGCTGCATTATATAGCAATGATAAGTATCTGTGTGCATCTTTAGTATCTAATAATCAGCAGGCTGCATTATATAGCAATGATAATTATCTCTGTGCATCTCTAGTATCTGATCATCAGAAGGCTGCATTATATAGCAATGATAATTATCTCTGTGCATCTCTAGTATCTGATCATCAGCAGGCTGCATTATATAGCAATGATAAGTACCTGTGTGCATCTCTAGTATCTGATAATCAGCAGGCTGCATTATATAGTTATGTTACATATCTGATTTTTACATTGATGAGAAACTGACATGTTATATTAAAAGGTCATTAAAGCAACAGATCGCTATCATGCACATGAAGACACACTCTTTTAAAGTACTAAAAATTGGTCTAGATTACAAATGGAGCGCAAAAATATTAGCGCTATTGACCTAGATTACAAGTGGAGCGATACTTTTTTATCGCTCTTGAGTCCTAACTGCGCTCAAGGTAAATTAATAGCGCTCCCATAGTAGCCCCGAGTTTTACAAGTTGAAAGTTTTGTGCACGAGCAAAATAATCAGGCTCACTAACATCTGGCTGTTGGCTATCGCTAAAGCGCTAAATACCTTTCCCCATAGAGTTCCATGGGATGCGTTAAAAAAAGCCTTCTCTTTTTTTTTTGCTTGCGTGATAACCTGAAGGTGCGCTAGAACAACTGCGCTAAAGCCAAAGGTGAGCTGCGCCTACTGCACTAAAGCCAAAGGTGTGTCAGGAATACTTCAAATACTACTTCACTTAGAAGAACATTTTCTTTATATATACAGTATATTTCTAAGTATCTCTATATATGTATTGTGTATATATATATATGTATATAAATATATATATATATACACACTCTGCTAATCCGCATCTCGAGACCAAAAAAAGAAAAAAGTAGAAGTTATAAAAAAAAGAATTATCACAACTTTATTATGAAGATAAAAATATTTTAAAATCCTTTACATGTAAAAACATGACAATTCAGTTACATGCCTGTAACTGAATGTAACAGCAGCCAAACATGTTTCGGGCCTAGTGTCAGCACTTCTTCACTGGCATATATATATATAAACAGAAATGTAGAAAAGAAGCACTCACTGAACTTACTCCAACAGTGACAAAAGTTTAATGGACTATAGTGACGTTTCGGGACAGCAACAGTCCCTTCCTCTGACCAATTAACAATGTGTGAAAACAGCCCTTAAATAGGCTCCAGATAACCCTCCCCACATGATTGACCAATCACGGCCAAAAGGTTCAACACGCCCCTTATAGTGACCAATAGCAAATAGTGTGTTGAACCTTTTGGCCGTGATTGGTCAATCATGTGGGGAGGGTTATCTGGAGCCTATTTAAGGGCTGTTTTCACACATTGTTAATTGGTCAGAGGAAGGGACTGTTGCTGTCCCGAAACGTCACTATATTCCATTAAACTTTTGTCACTGTTGGAGTAAGTTCAGTGAGTGCTTCTTTTCTACATTTCTACAATTACCTTCATAACACCCTGACAAGTTGCAAGAGTTGGTGAGAGTGCACTTACACCAATCTTCTGAAATATATATATATAAACATATATTTAAAAGTGAAAATAACATTTTCTTCTAAGTGAAGAACGTAGCTATTTCAAGAATTTCTATTGAAAAATATAATTAAAATTGTTTAAAAACAATATTGCATATATCACAGTATTTGACTGGGAATGGCTCAATTTTTTTTTATAAATATATGTATATATGCTTATATGTATATTATTATTATTATTATTAATAATAATTTTATTAGGTATTTGTAGAGTGCCAACAGTGTGCACATACATATCTACACATATAAACACATAAGTAAACAGGTATACACATATATAGATATGTATACATACACACACACTAATATATATGTATTTATAATATTATTACTGGACCCTGCCATATTATGCACAGTCCAGTAGCACATCTCATAGTGTGAGGTTATAGGCAGGTCACTGAGTGATGTCACACATAGAATACACGTAATGTTACACATAAAATACACGTGATGTCACACATAAGATACACGTGATGTTACACATAAGATACACGTGATGTCACACATAGGATACACGTGATGTCACACATAAGATACATGTGATGTCACACATAGAATACACGTAATGTTACACATAAAATACACGTTATGTCACACATAAGATACACGTGATGTTACACATAAGATACACGTGATGTCACACATAGGATACACGTGATGTCACACATAAGATACATGTGATGTCACACACGTGATGTCACACATAAATAAAACATATGATGTCACACATAGAACACACGTGATGTTACACATAAGATACACGGGATGTCACACATAGAATACATGCAGAGGCGTAGCTAGAAACCACAGGGCCCAAGTGCAAGAATATAAGAAACACCCCCCACCCCCACACCCCCACAAAAAAAATGTGAATTTGGTACATATCTTCTTTTTTTAAAACATTTAACACAGAAAAAAATGTGAATCAGATTACATGTCTGCAAAAGGGGGTACCCTGTGCCCACAGTCTGTGAGATGGTCTGACCCCCTATTACTGTATATAGTGACACTGTTTGACCCACCAGTACTGTATATAGTGAGTTAGTGACACAGTCTTTAATCTGCCGGTGAGATGGCTGGCCTTACCCTACCCGCCCCAGTACTTTATAAAGTGACCACAGTAGTCTGTGACATAGTCCAGCCCCCCATACTGTATATAGTAGTACTGTATAGTGACACTGTTTACCCCCTCCCCCCATGCTGTAGTAACAAGGTCTGTAATTTGCTGGTTCCACAAACATATACACACACACATACATGCATAAATACACACACAGTCTCATACATACACACACACACACACACACATAAACACAAACAAACATGCATACATACACACACAGTCACATACATACATACACACACAAATACACATAAACACAAACATACATGCATAAATATACACAGTCACAAACATACATACACACAAATATACTGTACATGCATAAATACACACAGTCACATACATACACACACACAGAAACACAAACATACATGCATAAATACACACACACACACACACATACTGTACATGCATAAATACACACATACACATAAACACAAACATACATGCATAAATACACACACATATATACACACAGACATACACACACTGTACATGCATAAATACACACACACACACACACACACACACACACATAAACACAAACATACATGCATAAATACACACAGACATACACACACATACTGTACATGCATAAATACACACACACATAAACACAAACATACATGCATAAATACACACAAACACACATATACACACAGACATACACACACACATACTGTACATGCATAAATATACACACAGTCACATACATACATACACATAAACACAAATATACATGCATACACACACAGTCACATACATACACACATACTGTACATGCATACATACACACACAGTCACATACATACATACACACACACATACTGTACATGCATAAATACACACACACACATATATACACACACACACACACACACATACTGTACATGCATAAATACACACACACATATATACACACAGACATGCACACACACATACTGTACATGCATAAATACACACACACACACACACATATACACACACACACACATACTGTACATGCATAAATACACACAGTCACATACACACACACATACTGTACATACATAAATACACACATACGCATATACACACACACACACACACACATACTGTACATGCATAAATACACACACACAGACATACACACACACACACACATACTGTACATTCAGTGAGAAGTGGGGGATGCTTGGTTGGGTGTGTACGGAGTGTGTAATTTCATATGTAAAAATAATAATAAATCACAATTGCACCGCCAGCTTGATTGAACAAACAAAAGTTCATAAACTTGCTATGTCAGTGGGTCACCCCAATCTCCCCTGACTATAGCCAAATTCGAATGAAAATGACATGTGTATATGAATATGAAACTCTCCAATGCAGTCAAGTAATATCACTTTTGATTATATTGCAAAGAAACTCACCACAGTCCTGTTTAGGTTAATCTTTCTCTTGTATCCAAGTGGTGTTGTTGATATTCTTGTGATGCTGGTGAGTATCCAAGCTGGGAATTGCTAAACCTCCGCAATAGGGGAATTAAAAGGTGTTTGAACTCGCTGAGTGTGCTCACAATGGCCAAACAATTCAAGTCTCACAAACAAAAGACAGTTTGGAGCACCAAAAAACGAGTGAAAAACAAAAATTCTTTATTTATAACAATAGGGTTACATAACCCCAGGGTAAGAGTGTATAAACAATAAAACGAAAAAACAGAGAACAAAAAGGCTGACCGGTTTCGGCGTGTGCCTTAATCCTAGCCTGCTTATAGGATTAAGGCACACGCCGAAACCGGTCAGCCTTTTTGTTCTCTGTTTTTTCGTTTTATTGTTTATACACTCTTACCCTGGGGTTATGTAACCCTATTGTTATAAATAAAGAATTTTTGTTTTTCACTCGTTTTTTGGTGCTCCAAACTGTCTTTTGTTTGTGAGACATACTGTACATACCTATATGTTTAAGCTTCGGTTTAATTGTACATTACAGTCATCACTTTGTGAGGTCATGGAATAACAAATCTTCATTATTATTATTATTATTATTATTATTATTATATTAAATATAAATCAAATATCAAAGGAGCCTACATCAAATGGTTCATAGTGAGAAGAACAAGAATTGTAATTCTATGAGCCATTACTTCCTGACCTCATGGGTTGTTCTATGTTACCAAGTTAGTATTTCTCTTGCAAGGTGTATCCAGTCCACGGATTCATCCTTACTTGTGGGATATTCTCATTCCCTACAGGAAGTGGCAAAGAGAGCACACAGCAAAGCTGTCCATATAGCTCCCCCTCTGGCTCCGCCCCCCAGTCATTCTCTTTGCCACTCTAACAAGTAGCATCTCCACGGGAGGGTAAAGTGAATGTGGTGTTAGATTTGTAGTTTTTATATCTTCAATCAAAAGTTTGTTATTTTAAATAGTACCGGTTTGTGCTATTTACTCTCTGGCAGAAATATGAAGAATTCTGCTGAGAGGAAAATGATTTTAGCATGTTGTAACTAAAATCCATTGCTGTTCCCACACAGGACTGAGGAGTACCAGAAAACTTCAGTTGGGGGGAACAGTTTGCAGGCTTAACTGCTTTGAGGTATGTTTCAGTCATCTTTTTTCTAGTCAAGACAAGATAATGCTAGAAGACTGACAAGATTCCCCATGTAGGAAGGGTAAGCCATGTTCTGAAACTTAGTATAGAACTAGAGGCTTATTTAAGTGGGCTCAATAGACTGGTTATCACTTTAACAGGGCAATCGATTATTTTGTTTAGAAAAATACTTTTTATTGACACTTTTAAGCACTTTTGATGTGTTTATTGGGGTTTTATTATTTTTATTTTTAGACACCTAAATTGGGTTCTGAAGGCCCCACAGCTCCGGAGTGGAGTGGGAGGGGCCTAATTTCGCGCCTCAGTTGTGCAGTTTATTCTGACAAGATTTCCCTGCATGCTGCTTCACATGGGTCCAGAGACTGCTTGAGGACTTCAGGAGGCTTGATTTTCTCAAATTCAATCCTTAAGGGAAGGTAGGGCCACAGCAGGCTGCTGTGGCAAGGTGCTGTAGTTTATTAACCGGTTGTTTGCTTTAGGCGGCTCCGGTTTGGGCATTAAAGGGTTAATCAGGCTGAAACTTGCTGTGCAATCATATTTTTGTAAAATTGTGTGCGCTTTTATTATCTTAAAGGCACAGTACCATTTATTGCAAATTGTATTTTTTATTACATAAATAGTTTTTCCAAGCCTGCTTGTGTATAATACCAATCTGTTAAACATGTCTGACACTAAGGAAAAGCCTTGTTCTATGTGTTCAGAAGCCATGGTGGAACCCCCACTCAAAATGTGTCCCAAGTGCACTAATGTGTCTATACACTTTAAAGATCATATTGTGTCACTTAAAAATATAGCCCTAGATGATTCTTTGACTGAAGGTAATGAGGATAGTCCGCCGTCCTCTCCCCATGTGTCATCACCAGTTACGCCCGCTCAAGCGATACCTAGTACCTCTAGTGCATTAGCACCTATTACATTGCAACAACTGGTGGCAGTCATGGATAATTCCCTTGCGGCCTTTCTATCCAAACTGCCAGTTTTCCCTAAAAAGCGCGATAGCTCTGTTTTGAGAACAGATGAGGAGCAGTCGGAAGCTTTGGGAGGCTTATCTGATGTACCCTCACAATACTCTGAAGTAGGAAGGACTCTCCTCCAAGGGGAAGGTTCCACATTTCTCGTCTGTCTACAGACCAGAAAAAGAAAAAGGCGTTTTTACGCTGTGTAGAAGATCTACTCAAGATGGGAGTGATATATCCAGTTCCAATTACAGAACAAGGACTGGGTTTTTACTCAAACCTGTTTGTGGTTCCCAAAAAGGAAGGAACTTTCAGACCAATCCTGGATCTAAAAATTCTAAACAAATTCCTCAGAGTTCCATCTTTCAAGATGGAAACCATTCGGACAATCTTACCGATGATCCAGGAAGGTCAATATATGACTACCGTGGATCTAAAGGATGCATACCTTCATATTCCTATCCACAAAGATCACCATCAGTTCCTAAGGTTCGCTTTTCTGGACAAGCATTACCAGTTCGTGGCCCTTCCCTTGGGGTTGGCCACCGCTCCCAGAATTTTCACAAAGGTGCTAGGGTCCCTTCTAGCGGTACTGAGACCGCGGGGCATTGCAGTAGCACCCTATCTGGACGACATCTTAATACAGGCGTCGTCTTTTCCCAGAGCCAAGGCTCATACGGATATTGTTCTGGCCTTTCTAAGGTCTCACGGGTGGAAGGTGAACACAGAAAAAAGTTCTCTGTCCCCGCTCACAAGGGTTCCCTTCCTGGGAACATTAATAGACTCGGTAGAAATGAAAATATTTCTGACGGAAGTCAGAAGGTTAAAGCTTCTAAGTACTTGCCAAGTTCTTCATTCCATTCCTCGGCCTTCTGTAGCTCAGTGCATGGAGGTAATCGGATTAATGGTAGCAGCAATGGACTTAGTCCCTTTTGCTCGAATTCATCTCAGGCCACTGCTATTGTGCATGCTGAAACAGTGGAATGGAGATTATGCAGATTTGTCTCCTCAAATCCAACTGGACCAGAAAACCAGAGATTCTCTTCTCTGGTGGTTGTATCAGGATCACCTGTCACAGGGAATGTGCTTCCGCAGACCGGAGTGGATCATTGTAACGACCGACGCCAGCCTGTTAGGCTGGGGCGCTGTCTGGGGCTCCCTGAAAGCTCAGGGCCTATGGTCTCGGGAAGAGTCTCTTCTCCCGATAAACATTTTGGAACTGAGAGAGATATTCAACACGCTCCAGGCATGGCCTCAGCTTGCGGCGGCCAAGTTCATCAGATTTCAGTCGGACAACATCACGACTGTAGCATACATAAATCATCAGGGAGGAACAAAGAGTTCCTTAGCGATGAAAGAAGTAACCAAGATAATCAGGTGGGCGGAGGATCACTCTTCCCATCTATCTGCAATTCACATCCCAGGAGTAGACAACTGGGAAGCGGATTTCCTAAGTCGTCAGACTTTTTACCCGGGGGAGTGGGAACTCCACCCGGAGGTATTTGCTCAGCTGACTCAGCTATGGGGCATTCCAGAGTTGGATCTGATGGCTTCCCGTCAGAACACGAAACTTCCTCTTTACGGTGCAAGGTCCAGGGACCCCAAGGCGGCATTGATAGATGCTCTAGTAGCGCCTTGGTCTTGGTTGCCAATGATGCAGGATCTTCTAATACAGGGTCCATTCAAGCATCCAAATCTAGTTTCTCTGCAGCTGACTGCTTGGAGATTGAACGCTTAATTCTATCCAAGCGTGGGTTCTCTGAATCAGTCATAGATACTCTGATCCAAGCTAGAACTCTGATCCAAGCTAGAAAACCTGTCACCAGGAAAATTTACCATAAGATATGGCGGAAATATCTTTGTTGGTGTGAATCCAAGGGTTACTCGTGGAGTAAGATTAGGATTCCAAGGATATTGTCTTTTCTCAAAGAAGGATTGGAGAAAGGTTTATCAGCTAGTTCCTTAAAGGGGCAGATATCCGCTCTGTCTATCCTTTTACACAAGCGTCTGGCAGAAATACCAGATGTTCAAGCGTTTACACAGGCGTTAGTCAGAATCAAGCCTGTCTATAAACCTGTGGCTCCTCTATGGAGTCTAAATTTAGTTCTTTCAGTTCTTCAAGGGGTTCCATTTGAACCTTTATATTCCATAGATATTAAGTTATTATCTTGGAAAGTTTTGTTTTTGGTAGCTACATCCTCTGCTCGAAGAGTTTCAGAATTGTCTGCTTTGCAGTGTAATTCACCCTATCTGGTGTTCCATGCAGATAAGGTAGTTTTGCGTACCAAACCTGGTTTTCTTCCTAAAGTTGTTTCTAATAAGAACATTAACCAGGAAATCATTATTCCTTCTCTGTGTCCTAATCCAGCTTCTAAGAAGGAACGGCTTTTACACAATCTTGATGTGGTTCGTGCTTTGAAATTCTATTTACAAGCAACTAAGGATTTCAGACAAACATCATCTTTGTTTGTTGTCTATTCTGGTAAGAGGAGAGGTCAAAAAGCGATGGCTACCTCTCTTTCCTTCTGGTTTAAAAGCATCATCCGATTGGCTTATGAGACTGCTGGGCAGCAGCCTCCTGAACGAATTACAGCTCATTCCACCAGAGCTGTGGCTTCCACTTGGGCCTTCAAGAATGAGGCTTCTGTTGAACAGATTTGTAAGGCAGCGACTTTTTCTTCACTGCATACTTTTGCCAAATTTTACAAATTCGATACTTTTGCTTCTTCGGAGGCTATTTTTGGGAGAAAGGTTTTGCAAGCAGTGGTGCCTTCCGTTTAGGTTACCTGTCTTGTTCCCTCCCTTCATCCGTGTCCTAAAGCTTTGGTATTGGTATCCCACAAGTAAGGATGAATCCGTGGACTGGATACACCTTGCAAGAGAAAACAGAATTTATGCTTACCTGATAAATTACTTTCTCTTGCGGTGTATCCAGTCCACGGCCCGCCCTGGCAATTAAGTCAGGTTAAAATTTCTTGTTTAAACTACAGTCACCACTGCACCCTATGGTTTCTCCTTTTTCTCCTAACCATCGGTCAAATTACTGGGGGGCGGAGCCAGAGGGGGAGCTATATGGACAGCTTTGCTGTGTGCTCTCTTTGCCACTTCCTGTAGGGAATGAGAATATCCCACAAGTAAGGATGAATCCATGGACTGGATACACCGCAAGAGAAAGTAATTTATCAGGTAAGCATACATTCTGTTTTTACAGCATTAATAGTATCACAGAGACAGCAATATTTAACACTTTTATTGCAAATGATTTAACCACTTGATTGGCCACAACTTCCATGCATCCTGCACAGTTGTCAACCCAATTTATATCAGTTTGTTTTCTGGGTAAAATAACTTTTTATACATTCAACATAATTTCTATTAAAATAAATACATAAATAAATACAAAACTCCTGTAATGGAGAGATACTATTATTATTATTATCATTTATTTGTATAGCGTTGCAAAATTGCATTGGGTACAATGATAGGGGTATACAATGACAAAGATTTGTCATAAAATACAAAACATAACAAAACTAAACAAATCTAGTACAGGAGGGCGAGGGCCCTTCTCCGGAGAGCTCACAGTCTACAGGTTTAGGGTGCAGAGACATAAGGTTGGGGTAGCTTGTCACATCGGTTGTAGTTGCAGCAGTGAGTCAGGCAGTTCATGTATTAGTTAGGTTAGGAGGAGAGATGGAGGAGAGATGGTATGCCTCTCTGAATAGGTGGGTTTTCAAGGAGCGTCTGAAGCTATACAAGGTTGGAGACAGTCTTATGGAGTGGGGTAGAGAGTTTCAGAGGACAGGAGCAGCACGTGCGAAGTCTTAGAGGCGGGAGTGGGATGTAGAGATAACAGGAGTGGAGAGAGGTTGATCAAAGAGGACGGGATGAGGAATATTTCACGATAAGAGAGGAAATATAGTTGGGAGTTAGACTGTTGAGTGCTTTGTAAGTTAGGGTTAATACTTTAAATTGTATTCTGTAGTGTATGGGGAGCCAGTGTAGAGACTGTGGAGCAGCTGATGTAGATCGGCGACTTAGATGGATGAGTCAAGCAGAAGCATTCATAATAGATTGGAGGGAAGAGAGGCAGTGTTTTGGAAGGCCATTTAAGAGTAGGTTGCAATAATCAATGTGTGGCAAAATGAGGGAATAAAGAATTATTTTTGTAGTTTTTTGAGTAAGGAAGGGACGAATTCTGGAAATGTTACGTAGGTGTGAACTGCAGGATTTGGTAAGCATTTGTATATGTGGGTTGAATGTGAGCTCTGAGTCTAGTGTGACCAAAAGACAGCGGACCTGGGGTGAGGTGTTGAGAATAGAGTCTCCAACCATCAGAGAAATGTCAGGAGTTGGATGTCTCGAAGAGGGGGGAATAAGAAGCAGCTCAGTTTTGGACAGATTGAGTTGGAGGTAGTGTGAAGACATCCAAGAGGAAATTGCAGAGAGGCAGTTGGAAATCTGTTTGAGTAAAGAGGGAGAGATATCAGGAGAGGAAAGATAGATTTGGGTATCATCAGCATATAAGTGGTACTGGAATCCAAAGGAGGCTATAAGTTTTCCAAGTGAGGATGTATAAAGAGAGAGAAGCAAGGGGCCCAAGACACAGACTTGCGGTACACCAACTGAGAGAGGCATAGGATCGCAAGATATGTTGTTAAAGGAAACTGAAAACAAGCGGTTTGAGAGATATGAGGCAAACCAGGAGAGGGCTGTGTCTCGGATGCCAAATGAATGTAGCATTTTTAGGAGGAGAGGGTGGTCAACTGTGTCAAAAGCAGCGGATAGGTCAAGAAGAATTAGTAAGGAGTAGTGGCCTTTTGCCTTAGCTGATAACAGATCATTTGTTACTTTAGCAAGAGCAGTTTCTGTTGAGTGTTTAGGGCAGAAACCAGATTGTAGTGGATCAAGTAAGGAGTTAGTTGTGAGAAATTGAGTTAGCTGATTATAGACCAGTCGTTCCCATAATTTTGAAGCAAAGGGAAGTAAGGAGACCGGTTGATAGAAGGTGTGGAGGGGTCAAGCGAGGGCTTTTATAGAATTGGTATGATTGACGCATGCTTGAATGTATCAGGAAATGTGCCAGCGGTGAGAGATTGGTTAAAGAGATGTGTTAGGGTAGGGGTTAGTGAAGCAGAGAGAGAGGGAAGAAGTTGTGAAGGAATAGGGTCAAGTGGGCAGATTGTGAGATGAGCGAAGGATAGGAGTGCAGAGACTTCTTCCTCTGCTACAATGAAAAAAAAAATTCAGATGCAGTGGTGAATACTGAGAGTGTAGAAAAAATGCATGTGCCAAAAATTAAAAAATAGACAATTTGTGTATGGGTGACAAAAAATGGAAAGTGAGGAAAAACTTACAAAAATGAAAAATAAAAAATAAATAAATGAGCTCAATGCAATAAAATTAAGTCAGTGAAGTAATCCATTAATGTGATAAAAAACAGAAATGTAGAAAAGATTAGTCAAACTTGTCTCCTGGCGGTGAGAATTCCAGTGATGAGAATCGTGCTGTATCCTGATGGCCTCTCTGTTATCCAAATAAGTCTCTTTGAAGTGTCCTGTAGAAATGTAAATAATAGTGTGGATCATATAAACTCTATATAAAACATTGAAAATGAGTTTACCAGCTAGTAGTCAACGTGTTTCGGCCCCTCCAAGGCCTTTCTCAAGACTAGTAGCTGTCTGTGGCTGGTAGCCCTTTATACTGAATTCTGCTCCACTTGCTTAATTGGGAGCGTGGTCTAGTACCGGATGTTATGTATGCATATGTTCTTATCTGTTCTGATCTAAGTCTTTATTAAACCTTTAAGAAATCATTATAAAAACGTTATAATATCTGTATATTTCTATAAAAATATCATTAACTTTTGCGTTAATGTTCTATTTTAGAAGTTCATTTGATATCAGCTAATGATTGTCATATGTCCAATTTCATTGGCTATTTAGTCATATCCGTTTTGTTCGTATTGGATGTTGTGTTATTTACATCTGGGAGAGGCGTGAAAAAAGAATAATGAAAATATAACAACAGAAAAAGAGGACATGAACCAAGAAACCAAAATTGACAATATTAGAGAAGAAGTGAGTGAGAATCCTGACGGACTGACGACAGTAACACATAAAACTAGAAATCATCCTGCATATTTCTCCCACAGACAGAACTTCAGAAGGCGAAATATGAACCCACGGTTCCCAAACAAAGTAAACTTTCAAAATAGATCAAATGAGAACAACTATTATAGTTTACAGAAGAATGCTCACACTTACCAATATAACAAATCATGGGATAAAAGAGAAAACCATAACCAATAAAATTATGGAACATGGAAAAAACCATATTACAGCAGGGAACAAGTTAGAACAGACCCTATAGAGGTCAAAGGGACTATATGGGACAGTATGGTGGTAGGAACTATAAAGATTACGATCGAGATCAATACACCCGTGACAATTACAGAAGAAGGGAGTATCAAAACCAAAATAGAAGATCAGATGAAAGAGATGATTATTCGTCAAGATACGGATATAATGAATCAAGGACACAATACAACAGATATGAAAGACGAGCGGAAAGAGAGACCCAAGACATGTTATATTCGAGAGGAACATATCCGAATACTTATGACAGACGATTTGAGGAACCAGAAGATCATAGAGGTCAGAGAGGGGACAACAAGAATATAAAAATATGGAAAGAGCAGACACAAAAAGAAAAGACTGCACCTACAAAAAGAAAAACAGAAAATGGAAACACCTCTGGTCCAGACTCCATCATCTTCTTCTTTTTTAGAACAAAATCAACCAGTTGCAAATAACAAAGAAAGATCCCAAATGAAGAAAAGGGACATGGAGACAGAGGGAACCACTCCATCAAACACAAGAAAAAGACAAACAGAGGGAAAAGGGGAGGCATTCGATTGAAGAAACAAAAAGAAAAGAAATCTCAAACTGACGATGAGCAAAAAACTAATGATGGGATTTTTAACTTGAGCTCACATGAATTGACAGAGAATGAAAAGAAAGTACTAAAATATAGTCTTTCATTTGCTCCAACAAAGAGCCTCGACAAATTTCAATCATTTGTAAACACAAAAGAATGTATAAGAAAATTGACCTTAAAAATGCTTTTCATGAGGTCCCCATTGGAGACATTGGCACCTAGAAGCTATAGTATGGGCACAAAACAAGACCCCTTTGTATACACAAACCTTAAACCAAAGTCCAACTTCTACCCAACAAACAACAAAGGGAACGCAATTGAAGCATTTGAAACTATAGTTTGTAAAGAAATAAAGGACATCAAGCTAAAGAAGTTGAAGAACATGAAACACAATTTGCCAAAGACACAAATGGAGACCATTAGAAAACTTGAGAACAACAATAAGCTGACAATAAGACTGGCAGATAAAGGAGGAGGGATTGTGATTCTAAATAAAGATGATTACATTAAAGAGAATGAATCGATACTGAGTAATCAGACCACATATTAGAGACTCTTAAACAATCCTGTGGAAAATTTCCAAACAGAATTAAAAACCTTACTAGGAAAGGCTAGAACACTGGGAGTATTGAATGAAAAAGAATTCAGGTATATTGATATAAGAAATCCAATTACCCCAGTGTTATATCATCTACCTAAGATCCATAAAAGCCTCCATAATCCGCCGGGTAGACCTATCATATCTGGGAAAAGTTCACTAACTAGCAGCCTCTCAGAATATGTAGATAAGAACCTGCAAATATATGTCCGACAATTGCCTTCACTCTTAAGTGACTCTACACAAGTATTGAATCTACTGGATAACATCATTTGGGAAGAAGGATATGTACTGGCAACTTGTGATGTAACATCATTATACACAAGCATCCCACACAAAAAAGGACTGGAAGCCATTGACTATTTTCTAAAGAATGACTCAAAGGTCCCAAAAGAACAGATCAACTTCATACTGGACAGTATACAATATATCTTGACCCACAATTACTTCTGTAATGAAGGGAAGTACTACAAGCAAACCTGCGGCACAGCAATGGGGACCAGGTTCGCGCCGAGCTATGCGAACCTATATATGGGCAAATGGGAGAAGATATTTTGGGACTCCTGCCCAGCCAGTGTGGACCTGGTCCTAGATCGGCGATATATAGATGACATTGTAATTATATGGAAAGGTGCAATAGAAGATCTTGAATATACGATAGAAGTCATGAATAAGAACAGTTATAATCTGAAATTCACACGCGAATGGAGTTTAACAACGATTACATTTTTGGATCTAAGGATAGAAGTCAAAGACGGCAGATGGGAAACATCAACATTTTTTAAAGAGGTTGACAGCAATAATTATATTCATAGTTTAAGTTGTCACCACAGAAAATGGAAAGATAACATCCCGAAAGGACAGTTTCTAAGAATTCAAAAAAACTGCTCGAACTTAGAAAAATGGGAAGAACAAGCGACACTTCTGAAAAGTAAAATTACCGAAAGGGGATATGATGAAAAACTACTAGATCTAAAAATAGAAGAAGTAAGAGGGATGGAAAGGACTGAGCTTATGAAGTATACGGATCGTAAGGCACCAGGAAAAGATGATGAACTACTCAATGTCCCAATGATTACAGAATTTAGTAGTAATAGACATATCTTGGAAGGTATTTTCAAGAAGCATTGGTCTCTACTAAAAGAAGACAATATCATTGGAGACAAACTACCCACACAACCTAAATTTATTTATAGAAAGACAATTTTAAGAACAGACTGGCACCAAGTATACAAAAGATCAAAAGCCAGTAACCAACAATATCTGTGGGAAGAGAATCAAATGTTTTTTTTCCGTGTCCAAGCTGCAAAGCCTGTAAATGTGGCAAAAAAAATGACACATTTCAATCTAACCACACCAAAGAATTATTCAAGATCCAAGACCTTATTAGATGTAATGACAAGGGGGTTATATACCTGGTGGAATGTACATGTGGACTGCAGTATGTTGGACAAACCTCAAGATCTCTGAAAGACAGAATTCGAGAACACATACTACTTATAGAGAAATTAAATATATACACAGACCTCTATACCCATTTCATAACTAAGCACCAGGGTAATATAAAAGACCAAAGCTTCATCTGTATACAAATGGTCAAGAAAAATTGGAGGGGTGGTGACTTCGAAAAGAAACTTCCGACATCAGAGTCAAAATGAATATTTCAATTAGACTGTCTACATCCAAAAGTTCTCAACAACAAGGAAGACCTTATCCATCTCTTAAAGCTCTAAGAATATTCAGATACATAGGACCGCCCATAAACAGCGTATATGTATACATGTTTAATCTTACAAGTTTTCAGGTTTCACGCTGTAAATGGGTCGGAAGCCTTCCTATTTCCCGTTTAGCTTACACAACATTGAAAGAAGCACGTTCATAACGTCTTAGATTATAGAATTGTGTAGAATACTTGGTCTCCACGACCTTGATCCTTCAAATACCGTAAGGTATAATAATCTATCCCCATAAATTGCTATAGACTACACATCATTCCATGTAAGTTACAAAGATACTATCAAAAAGCCCCCATTTAGATGCCTTTGGGACGTAAATTTTGATGTACATTGTCGTTATCCAAATGAGAATACAACTCCACCACAGATCGCATGGAAAGCCCATGGATAATTTGTGAAATTGTTTTCCACCAGCTGGGACTTAATTTGGATGGTATAATAGTAACCACATGAAAAGTCCATGGACAAGGTGTTGAATTGTTCTCCATCTGCTGTGACTTAATACCAATTTAAATTATAGAATTATACAATAGTAACCCCAAGAGTACCCTACTCAATAAAAGACATGAGATTCTCATGATTACTTCAGTAATTCAACTAATCTAATTGGTTTCAAATCCATTGCAAGATCGATCTAGAAAAGGTTCTCTAACCATGCCAGTTTCTTCCCCATTTTAATGTATACATATTCATCGAGAATCTATAAATATAGACAGCACATTGGGACTTTATAGGGCCCTATCACGTGGAACATCTAAAAATCTTTATATATCTATTTCTATGTCTCCTATTTTTTCTTATTTTTATTTTTAGAGGAAATATAGCGATATACATCTATACTGATAGGCTCTCAATAGGTCTGTACCCCAAAAAAGGGACATATTCTAGCAGATCCCTTAAAGTTCAACTTATCCCTATTTATATTAAATATCGTTAAAAGCAATCAAATGCTTGATACGGTTGAATACCTCTAAAATGCACATTTTAGGAGTTCCCTTAAAGTTATACAGTTATCATCTCTCATAGTTATGAGCTCTCATCCTATTGGCTGATTGGAACAGCCAATAGGATAAGAGTTGCTCAAATCCTATTGGCCGATTGGAACAGCCAATAGGATTTTAGCAGCTTGAATCCTATTGGCTGATTGGAACCTTTCAGCCAATAGGAATGCAAGGGACGCCATCTTGGATGACGTCACTTGCATTCAAATTCCAGTTTACGGCGGTGACCGTATTGAAGAGGAGCTTCACGCTGGATGTCTTCAGGATGGACCTGCTCCGCGCCGGATGGATGAAGATAGAAGAGGCCGCATGGATGAAGACTTCGCCAGATGGATAAAGATTGAAGAGGCCGTCCGGATGAAGACTTCTTGCCGCAGTCCGGATGAAGACTTCTTGCCGCATGGATGAAGACTTCTTGCCGGCTGGATGGATCCTTTAAGCGGAACTTCAAAAACTGTAAGTGGATTGTTGGGGGTTAGTGTTAGGTTTATTTAAGGTTTTTTTTGGGTGGGTTTTATTTTTAGAGTAGGGTCTGGGCAGGTAAAAGAGCTAAATGCCATACAAATGCCCTTTTCAGGGCAATGGGGAGCTTAGGTTTTTTTAGATAGGCTTTTCATTTGGGGGGGTTGGTTGGTGGGTTTTACTGTTGGGAGGTGTGTAGGTGTGTAGGTGTGTAGGTTTGTATTTTTTTTTACAGGTAAAAGAGCTGATTTCTTTGGGGCAATGCCCCGCAAAAGACCCTTTTAAGGGCTATTGGTAGTTTATTGTAGGCTAGGAGGTTTTGTATTTTGGGGGGGCTTTTTTATTTTGATAGGGCTATTAGATTAAATGTAATTCGTTTTATTTTTGATACTGTGGGTTTTTTTTCGTAATTTTTTATTTTTTGTAACTTAGCGTTAATTTTTTTGTAATTTAGTAATTTTTAATAGTATATTTAAATAATTTGAGTAGGGTTAGGGTTTTTAATATGTAATATAGTTAATTTAATTGCTAGTTTAATGTAATTTTAGTATAATTTTTAGGGTAGGTTAATTAATAGTTTAATATAGTTTATTTTAATTCTACAGGTAAGTTTAAATTTATTATAAGAAAGGGATGTTGTAATTTTAATGTAAAGTTAGTGGGTTGTAAGGTTTAGGGGTTAATAGCTTAATTTAGTTTATGGCGATGTGGGGGGCTGGCGGTTTAGGGGTTAATAGGTTTAGTTAATGGTAGTGATGTGGGAGGCCAGAGGTTTAGGGGTTAACAGGTTTAGTTAATGGTAGTGATGTGGGAGGCCAGAGGTTTAGGGGCTAATAACTTTATTTATTTGCGGCAGGGTCCGGGAGCGGCGGGATAGGGGTTAATACATTTATTTAGTGGCGGCGGGGTCCGGGAGCGGCATAATAGGGGTTAATAATTTTATGTAGGTTGCGGCGATGTCGGGGCGGCAGATTAGGGGTGTTTAGACTCGGGCCTTATGTTAGGGTGTTAGGTGTAAACGTAACTTTTATTCTACCATAGAAATCAATTGGATATCTGGCAGCATCGAACATAAGCTTTAGCTGCTTTCAGATTCCCATTGATTCCTATGGCATCTGCGGCCTCCAGGGTGGCGGATTGAAAACCAGGTATGCTGGGCTGGAATAGCCGCGAGTGTACCAGTTAACTATTTGATAACTTTGAAAAAATGTCAAATAGTGCCGAATGTGTATTCGGAACATCTGTAATGACGTAAGCATCGATCTGTGTTGGATTGAGACCGGCGGATCATATGTTACGTCACAGATTTCAACTTTTGCTAGTCTGTAGGGTTTGATATAACTAGGTTGAATCAAGCTCGCCTCAATTACGCTGCAGAATTCCGGCGTATTTGCAGTTGACGGCTTGATAAATATCCCCCATAGTGTGTGATGCAGGGTTAAAATGGATTCTGTCCTTATACACATACCTGGGGAGAGAGGAAAG
>NC_069505.1:422797531-422853418 GCF_027579735.1 Bombina bombina
ATATATTAGCACATACAGGTATATAGGATCATATACGCAGATTTATTAACATACACTGGTATTTAGCGGCATATACACAGATGTATTAGCACATACAGGTATATAGGAGCATATACACAGATATAGCAGCACACACAGGTATATAGGAGCATATACACAGATGTATTAGCACATACAGGTATATTGGAGCATATACACAGATGTATTAGCACATACAGGTATATAGGAGCATATACACAGATGTATTAGCACATACAGGTATATAGGAGCATATACACAGAGGTATTAGCACACACAGGTATATATGAGCATATACACATTTATAGCAGCACACACAGATATATATATATATATATATATATATATATGCCCTATACTGGTATAATATACCTCTTCTTACCCTATACTGCTATTATTAGCACATATAGGTATATAGGAGCATGTACACAGATGTATTAGCACACACAGGTATATAGGAGCATATACACAGATTTATTAGCACATATAGGTATATAGGAGCATATACACAGATGTATTAGCACATATAGGTATATAGGAGCATATGCACAGATTTAATAACACACACAGGTATATAGGAGCAAATATTCAGATATAGCAGCACACACAGGTATATAGGATCATATACACAGATGTATTAGCACATATAGGTATATAGGAGCATATGCACAGATTTAATAACACACACAGGTATATAGGAGCATATATTCAGATATAGCAGCACACACAGGTATATAGGAGCATATACACAGATGTGGGTTTTGCTGTATACACAGATGTGCTGTCTTGATTGTCTGTTAAAGTAAGATTGTCTAAGGCTAACCAAGTTAATTTATTAATTGCTTTGCAAGGGTTGCATTTTTAAAAAAGAAACATTTACACCTAGATTTAGAGTTCTGCGCTAGCCGTCAAAAGCAGCGTTATGGGGTCCTAACGCTGCTTTTTACCGCCCGCTGGTATTTAGAGTCAGACAGGAAAGGGTCTACCGCTCACTTCCCTACCGCGATTCCAGGCTACCGCAGATCCCCTTATGCCAATTGCGTATCCTATCTTTTCAATGGGATCTGCCTAACGCCGGTATTTGGAGTCTTGGGAGAAGTGAGCGATACACCCTCTACCGACAAGACTCCTACCGACAAAAAAAGTCAGTAGTTAAGAGCTTTATGGGCTAACGCGGGAATATAAAGCTCTTAACTACTGTGCTCTAAAGTACACTAACACCCATAAACTACCTATGTACCCCTAAACCGAGGCCCCCCCCACATCGCCACCACTATAATAAAAAATTTTAACCCCTAATCTGCCGACCGGACACCGCCGCCACCTACATTATACCTATAAACCCCTAATCTGCTGCCCCTAACATCGCCGACCCCTATATTATATTTATTAACCCCTAATCTGCCCCCCCCCCAACGTCACCCCTACCTAACTACACTTATTAACCCCTAATCTGCAGACCAGACCTCACCGCCACTATAATAAATATATTAACCCCTAAACTGCCGCACTCCCGCCTCACAAACACTAGAATAAATAGTATTAACCCCTAATCTGCCCCCCCCACGTCGCCGCTACCTAACTACACTTATTAACCCCTAATCTGCCGACCGGACCTCTCCGTCACTATAATAAATGTATTAACCCCTAAACCACCGCACTCCCGCCTCGCAAACACTAGAATAAATAGTATTAACCCCTAATCTGCCATCCCTAACATCGCCGCCACTTACCTACAATTATTAACCCCTGATCTCCCGCCCGCACCGTCGCCGCTACTATAATAAAGTTATTAACCCCTAAACCTAACTCTAACCCTAACACCCCCCTAACATAAATATAATTTAAATTAAATGAAATAATATTCCTAAAATTAACTAAATTAATCCTATTTAAAACTAAATACTTACCTATAAAATAAACCCTAATATAGCTACAATATAACTAATAATTACATTGTAGCTATTTTAGGATTTATATTTATTTTACAGGCAACTTTGTATTTATTTTAACTAGTTACAATAGCTATTAAATAGTTAAGAAACATTTAATAGCTACCTAGTTAAAATAAGTTCAAAATTACCTGTAAAATAAATCCTAACCTAAGTTACAATTAAACCTAACACTACACTATCATTAAATTAATTAAATAAATTACCTACAATTACCTAAAATAAAATACAATAAATAAACTATTCTATAATACAAAAACAAACAAACACTAAATTACAAAAAATAAAAAAGAATTACAAGAAGTTTAACCCTTTATGGACACAGCTTTCAGTTTGCTCAAATGTTTTATGACAGAAAAATTCCATCATATGTCCTTAAGAGCTTAAACTAATTACACCTAATCTAAGTAACCAGCTCTTTTACCAGCCCTTAAAAGGGCTTTTTGCAGGGCATTGCCCCAAAGTAATCAGCTCTTTTACCTGAAAATAAAAATACAATACCCCCCAACATTAAAACCCACTACCCACATACCCCTACTCTAACCCACCCAAACCCCCCTTAAATAAACCTAACACTACCCCCCCTGAAGATCTCCCTACCTTGAGTCGTCTTCACCCAGCCGGGCCGAAGTCTTCATCCGATGGGGTAGAAGAGGACATCCAGACCGGCAGAAGTCTTCATCCTATCTGGCAGAAGAGGACATCCGGACCAACAGACATCTTCATCCAAGCGGCATCTTCTATCTTCATCCATCCGACGAGGAGCGGCTCCATCTTCAAGACCTCCGGTGCGGAGCATCCTTCCTGGCCGACGGACTAACGACGAATGCCTGGTCCTTTAAATGACGTCATCCAAAATGGCGTCCCTCAAATTCCGATTGGCTGATAGGATTCTATCAGCCAATCGGAATTAAGGTAGGAAAAATCTGATTGGCTGATTCAATCAGCCAATCAGATTGAAGTTCAATCTGATTGGCTGATCCAATCAGCTAATCGTATTGAACTCGCATTCTATTGACTGTTCCGATCAACCAATAGAATGCGAGTTCAATATGATTGGTTGATTGGATCAGCCAATCGGATTGAACTTCAATCTGATTGGCTGATTGCCTCAGCCAATCAGATTTTTCCTACCTTAATTCCGATTGGCTGATAGAATCCTATCAACCAATCGGTATTCGAGGGACGCCATCTTGGATGATGTCATTTAAAGGACCATGCATTCGTTGTTAGTCCATCAGCCAGGAAGGATGCTCCGCGCCGGAGGTCTTGAAGATGGAGCCGCTCCTCATCAGATGGATGAAGATAGAAGATGCCGCTTGGATGAAGATATCTGCCGGTCCGGATGTCCTATTCTGCCTGGATAGGATGAAGACTTCTGCCGGTCTGGATGTCCTCTTCTGCCCCATCGGATGAAGACCCAACTGGGTGAAGATGACTTAAGGTAGGGAGATCTTCAGGGGAGTAGTGTTAGGTTTATTTAATGGGGGTTTGGGTGGGTTAGAGTAGGGGTATGTGGGTGGTGGGTTTTAATGTTGAGGGGGGGTATTGTATTTTATTTTCAGGTAAAAGAGCTGATAACTTTGGGGCAATGCCCTGCAAAAAGCCCTTTGAAGGGGTGGTAAAAGAGCTGGTTACTTGGTAATTTAGAATAGGGTAGGGAATTTTTTATTTTGGGGGGCTTTTTTATTTTATTAGGGGGCTTAGATTAGGTGTAATTAGTTTAAACTTCTTGTAATTCTTTTTTATTTTTTGTAATTTAGTGTTTATTTTTTTTGTATTATAGAATAGTTTATTTTATTGTATTTTATTTTAGGTAATTGTAGGTAATTTATTTAATTCATTTAATGATAGTGTAGTGTTAGGTTTAATTGTAACTTAGGTTAGGATTTATTTTACAGGTAATTTTGTACTTATTTTAACTAGGTAGCTATTAAATAGTTCTTAACTATTTAATAGCTATTGTACCTAGTTAAAATAAATACAAAGTTGCCTGTAAAATAAATATAAATCCTAAAATAGCTACAATGTAATTATTAGTTATATTGTAGCTATATTAGGGTTTATTAAATGATATTTATGTTAGGGGGTGTTAGGGTTAGAGTTAGGTTTAGGGGTTAATAACTTTATTATAGTAGCTGTGATGGTGCGGGCGGGAGATTAGGGGTTAATAATTGTAGGTAGGTGGCGGCGATGTTAGGGAGGGCAGATTAGGGGTTAATACTATTTATTCTAGTGTTTGCGAGGCGGGAGTGCGGCGGTTTAGGGGTTAATACATTTATTATAGTGGCGGCGAGGTCCGGTCGGCAGATTAGGGGTTAATAAGTGTAGTTAGGTAGCGGCGACGTTGGGGGGGGGAGTAAGATTAGGGGTTAATAAATATAATATAGGGGTCGTCGGTGTTTGGGGCAGCAGATTAGGGGTTCATTGGTATAATGTAGGTTGCGGCGGTGTCCGGATCGGCAGATTAGGGGTTAATAATATAATGCAGATGTCAGTGATAGCGGGGCGGCAGATTAGGGGTTAATAAGTGTAAGGTTAGGGGTGTTTAGACTCGGGGTTCATGTTAGGGTGTTCGGTTTCCCATAGGAAACAATGGGGCTGCGTTAGGAGCTGAACGCTGCTTATTTGCAGGTGTTAGGTTTTTTTCCAGCCCAAAATGCCCCATTGTTTCCTATGGGGATATCGTGCACAAGCATGTTCTTCCATCTTACCGCTACCGTAAGCAACGCTGGTATTGAGGGTTTAAGTGGAGCTAAATTAGGCTCAACGCACCCTTTTTTGAGCCTAACACAGCCCCTCAGACAACTCTAAATACCAGCATTGTTGGAAGGGTGCATTGGGAAAAAAAGCAGCGTTAGCTACATGGGTTTTTACCGACAAAACTCTAAATCTAGCGGTTTATTTCTTCCATTCCATTTTTTTTTTGTTTCCTGTGTGGGTAATTAGGGGAGGTATTATTTTTACCTGTGTGGGCCTTGCAAGCCTATAAATTTAGCACAGTAACTCTGAGCTTGCTCTAAGTGCTGTATTGATTCTCTGTTCAAGTAAGATTGTCTGTTTAAGTATAATAGTTAGCTAACCAAGGTAGTTAGGCAAACAAGGATTTGGAGTAACCAAGGGGAAATATAATTATTTTAGATTTTTAAGTTAAACCTTTTAGTAAGAATGTGTGAGAATGTCATTCAGTGTACAGCTTGCCATATGTTTGCATCACTGGAGCAGCCTCTTCTGGGATTATATGTTTGTGGCAAGTGTGAGCATATTGTCTCTTTAGAAACTCATATTGGGGATCTGGAGGAACGAATTGCAACACTGCATGAAATTCAGACACTTGAAAGGGAAATGGATAGGACTGAGCTGGTTGTTAATGGTTCTAGCAGTGGAAATGGGGATGATTCAGATGAGGAGACTCCAGGATGTAGCTGGGTCACAGTTAGAGGGCGAAGTAAAGGTAAGCTAAAGAGACAGGCCAGTTCTGAGCTGGTACACCCCAATAGATTTGTCAGATTAAGTGAAGATGTTGGGGATATCAGTTCAGGGGTGGCAGTGTCAGAGAGAGCTGGTTTGCCTAGTATAGTGAACAGTCCTTTAGTTGTGGAAGAGCAGCATACTATGGTGGGCAGTCCTTCAAACATGGTAGAGAGGCATACTATAGTTAACAGTCCTTCAGTGATGGAAGAGGGGCATACAAGTCAGGGCCAGAGGCAGATGTTGGTGGCAGGAGACTCTATTATTAGGAAGGTTGATAGGGTAATTTGTCATCCAGACCCTTTAAATAGAACACTTTGCTGTCTTCCAGGGGCTCGTGTTAGGCATATTGTGGAGCGTATTGATAGATTGTTAGATGGATGTGGGTCTGATCCTGCAGTCGTGGTGCATATTGGTACTAATGAAGGAATCGGAGGGCGATGGAGAGTCCTAAAAAATGACTTCAGGGAGTTAGGTAGCAAGCTTAAAGCAAGGACCTCCAAAGTAATATTTTCAGAGATATTACCAGTGCCGTGTGCTAACTCAGTAAGGCAGAAGGAGCTAAGGTCTGTTAATTTATGGTTAAAAACATGGTGTAAAAATGAGGGGTTTGACTTTTTAGAGCACTGGGCTGATTTTTCATTAGGGTACAATTTGTACAGTAAGGATGGATTGCACCTGAATGACATGGGTGCTGGTGTGTTGGGGGAAAGGATGGTAGCACGTTTAGAGAACCTTTTAAACTAGGCAAAGGGGGGGGGGTCAGTTAGAACACAATAGAACAGAGAGTTCAGTCTGTGGATATGTCACTCCCTTAATATCTCAAGGAAGGGATGACTTAAGAAATGACACATTAGAAAGTATGGAGGAAAGCTCACCAAGTAGCAGCAGAAAGCACATGAAAATTAAATGTATGACAACAAATGCAAGAAGCATGACAGGTAAAATGGGGGAGCTGACGCTCTTAGTTGCAGAAGAGGACTATGATGTTATCAGTATAACTGAAACTTGGTGGGATGATTCACATGACTGGGCAGTTAACTTAGAGGGGTATACTTTATTTAGGAGGGACAGGAATAATAAACGGGGTGGAGGAATCTGCATGTATATTAAAGCTTTGAAATAAAGAGTGGGGGGGGGGGAAATCCTAAAAAAATATTACTAGGAACATGCTACAAGCCCCCTAACATTAGTGACCCGGAGGAAACTCAACTACTAATACAAATAGGTAAGGCTGCTAATAACAGTGCTGTAATTATGGGAGATTTCAACTACCCTGATATAAACTGGGCCAATGAAACTAGTAATTCAGTTAAGGGGGATAGATTTATAAATGTTCTCAGGGATAACTTCTTGTCACAATTAATAGAGGAGCCAACTAGGAGTAAAGCTATATTGGATGTAGTGCTAGCAAACAATACAGATATAATATCAAACATAGAAGTCAAAGAACATTTGGGTAACAGTGATCATAACATGGTCACATTTGAAATCTCTTTTCATATGAAGTGTTTTAAAGGTTTAACTAAGACTTTTAATTTCAAGAAAGCAAAATTCAACGATTTAAGGAAATCATTAAATAATATAAATTGGGACAATGTATTTTCTAATAAAAATACAGAGGATAAATGGATAATATTTAAAACTTTGTTAAATAAATATACATATCAACAAATACCATATGTTATAAAAATCAAAATCAAAAATCAAAGCCGTTGTGGATAAATAAAAATGTGTTAAGATAAATTAGGAAAAAACGTAGGGCATTTAAATTATTCAAAGAAAATAATACTGACTCAACATACAATATTTATAAGGAATGTAACAATGCATGCAAAAAAAGCAATCAAATTTGCCAAAATTGAAAATGAAAAGTTAATTGCAAAGGATTCTAAGTCTAACCCTAAAAGGTTCTTTAAGTACATAAATAGCAAAAAATCTAAGAAGGATAATATAGGTACATTAAAATGCATGGAGTGTAGCATGATAAATAATGACAGGGAGAAGGCTGAGGTACTAAGCCAGTTTTTTTCTTCAGTATACACAAGAGAGGAACCATTGGATGATACTTTGGAACAAAATAGAACATGCCAGTCCATACCATTAACTAGGTTATGTTTAGAGGATATCAGGAAAAAACTGGATAATATTAAGGTAAGTAAAACTCCAGGCCCAGATGGAATACACCCAAGGGTGTTAAGGGAACTTAGCACTGTTATAGACAAACCTCTACTCTTAATTTTTCAAGACTCATTATCCTCAGGCATGGTACGCCAGGATTGGCGTAAAGCTGATGTGGTGCCACTCTTCAAAAAGGGAAGCAGGGATGATCCAGGAAGCTATAGACCAGTTAGTCTGACATCAATAGTGAGGAAGATATTTGAAGGGATTATAAAGGATTATATTGATGAGCATATTAGTGTAAACAAGATTATGAGTTCTAATCAGCATGGTTTTAGGAGAAATAGATCATGTCAAACTAATCTAATTAGATTCTACGAGGAAGTAAGTAAAAATATAGATAAAGGGGAATCAGTTGATGTGATATACTTAGATTTTGCAAAGGCATTTGATGCAGTGCCACATGAGAGATTAATGCACAAAATTAAGGGACTGGGAATAGCTGAAAATGTTAGCTCATGGATAAATAACGGGATAAAAGATAGGGAGCAACGAGTAGTAGTAAATGGATCATACTCAGATTGGACAAAGGTAATCAGTGGAGTCCCCCAGGAATCAGTATTGGGCCCCGTTCTTTTTAATATTTTTATAAATGACTTGGAGCAAGGATTAAATAGCGACATCTCTATTTTTGCAGATGATACTAAGTTAAGTAAGGTCATTAGGTCAGAGCAGGATGAACTTTCATTACAAAGGGATCTGCAAAAATTAGAAGTATGGGCAAGTAAATGGAAAATGAGATTTAATACAGAAAAATGCAAGGTTCTACATTTTGGAAGTAAAAATAAGCAGGCAACGTATTTTTTAAATAGGACAAGACTTAGCCAAACAGAGGAGGAAAGGTATTTGGGAGTAGTAATAGATAACAAGCTAAAGATGGGTGCACAATGCAGGACAGCGGCTTCAAAGTCCAATAAGATACTAGCATGTATTAAAAGAGGTATTGATTCAAGGGAGCAAAGCATAATTCTGTCACTATATAAAGCCCTGGTAAGACCTCACCTTGAGTATGGAGTGCAGTTCTGGGGACCGATCGCAAAAAAAGATATTGCAGAACTAGAAAAAGTTCAGAGAAGGGCCACAAAGCTAATAAGAGGATTGGAGAAATTAACCTATGAGGAGAGGCTAGCCAAACTGAGTCTGTTTTCTTTAGAAAAAAGGCGCTTGAGAGGTGACATGATTACTTTATATAAATATATTCAAGGCCCATATTCAGAGATGGCAGAAGCTCTGTTTATTCCTAGAAAATTGTTTGTGACCAGAGGTCACAATTTAAGGTTGGAGGAAAGGAGATTTAATCTCCTGCAACGGAAACGTTTTTTCGCTGTAAGAGCAATAAAATTGTGGAACTCATTACCAAAGGAGGTAGTGAATGCCAATACCCTAGATACATTTAAAAATAGTCTGGATACGTTTCTGTATATAAACAAAATTCATGGATATGATTGTTAGTATTAAATGAGTCACCTTTTAGTGGGGTTATTTAAGCTTAACTGGAGCTTTTTGTAAGTATTTTAGATTTGTATAGGTTGAACTTGATGGACTTTGGTCTTTTTTCAACCTTATCTATTATGTTACACAGATGTATTAGCACATATAGGTATATAGGAGCATATACACAGATGTATTAGCACACACAGGTATATAGGAGCATATACAGAAATGTATTAGCACACACAGGTATATAGGAGCATATACGCAGATGCATTAGCACACACAGGTATACAGGAGCATATACACAGATGTATTAGCACACCTAGGTATATAGGAGCATATACAGAGATATATTAGCACACACAGGTATATAGGAGCATCTACACAGATATAGCAGCACACACAGGTATATAGGAGCACACACAGGTATAAAGGAGCATATACACAGATTTATTAGCACACACAGGTAAATAGGAGCACACACAGGTATAGAAGCACACACGGGTATATAGGAACAGATACACAGATGTATTAGCGCACACAGGTATATAGAAACAGATACAAAGATATAGCAGCACACACAGGTATTTAGGAGCATATACACAGATATAGAAGCACACACAGGTATATAGGAGCATATACACAGATGTATTAGCACACACAGGTATATAGGAACAGATACCCAGATATAGCAGCACACACAGGTATATATGCGCATATACACAGATGTATTAGCACACACAGGTATATAGGAGCATATACACAGATGTTTTTGCACACACAGGTATATAGGAGCATATACACAGATGTATTAGCACACACAGGTATATAGGAGCATATACACAGATGTTTTTGCACACACAGGTATATAGGAGCATATACACAGATGTATTAGCACATACAGGTATATAGGAGCATATATACAGATGTATTAGCATATACAGGTATATAGAAGCATATACACAGATGTATTAGCATATACAGGTATATAGGAACATATACACATATCTATTAGCACACACAGGTATATAGGAGCATATACACAGATGTATTAGCACACACAGGTATATAGGAGCATATACACAGATATAGCACACACACATGTATATAGGAGCATATACACATATATATCAGCACACACAGGTATATAGGAGCATGTACACAGATGTATTAGCACACACAGGTATATAGGAGCATATACACAGATGTATTAGCACATATAGGTATATTGGAGCATATACACAGATGTATTATCACACACAGCTATATAGGAGCATATACACAAATGCATGATCACACACAGGGATATAGGAGCATATACACAGATGTATTAGCACACACAGGTATATAGGATAATATACACAGATATAGCAGCACACACAGGTATATAGGAGCATATTCACAAATGTATTAGCACACACAGGTATATAGGAACATATACACAGATTTATTAGCACACACAGGTATATAGAAGCATATACACAGATATAGCAGCACACACATTATATAGGAGCATATACACAGATGTATTCGCACACACAGGTATATAGGAGCCTATACACAAATGTATTAGCACACAGAGTTATATAGGAGCATATACACAGATGTATTAACACACCTAGGTATATAGGAGCATATACACAGATATATTAGCACACCTAGGTATATAGGAGCATATACAGAGATGTATTAGCACACACAGGTATATAGGAGCATATATACAGATGCATTAGCACAGCTAGGTATATAGGAGCATATACAGAGATGTATTAGCACACACAGGTATATAGGAGCATATAGAGAGATGTATTAGCACACACAGGTATATAGGAGCATCTAGACAGATATAGCAGCACACACAGGTATATAGAAGCATATACACAGATTTATTAGCACACACATTTATATAGGAGCACACACAGGTATAGAAGCGCACACAGGTATATAGGAACAGATACACAGATGTATTAGCACACACAGGTATATAGGAACAGATACACAGATATAGCAGCACACACAGGTATTTAGGAGCATATACACAGATATTGAAGCACACACAGGTATATAGGAGCATATACACAGATGTATTAGCACACACAGGTATATAGGAGCAAATACACAGATGTATTAGCACACATAGGTATATAGGAGCATATACAGAGATGTATTAGCACACACAGGTATATAGGAGCATATACACAGATGCATTAGCACACACAGGTATACAGGAGCATATACACAGATGTATTAGCACACACAGGTATATAGGAGCATATACACAGATGTATTAGCACACCTAGGTATATAGGAGCATATACAGAGATGTATTAGCACACACAGGTATATAGGAGCATATACACAGATGTATTAGCACACACAGGTATATAGGAGCATATACACAGATTTATTAGCACACACAGGTATATAGGCGCATATGCACAGATATATTAGCACAAAGGTATATAGGAGCATATACACAGAGGTATTAGCACACACATGTATATAGGAGCATATACACAGATGTATTAGCACACACAGGTATTTAGGAGCATATACACAGATATAGCAGCACACACAGGTATATAGGAGCATATACACAGATGTATTAGCATATACAGGTATATAGGAGCATATACACAGATGCATTAGCACACACAGGTATATAGGACATATACACAAATGTATTAGCACAAACAGGTATATAGGAGCATATACACAGATATAGCAGCACACAGAGGTATATAGGAGCATATACACAGATGTATTAGCACACACAGGTATATAGGAGCATATACACAGATATAGCAGCACACACAGGTATATAGGAGCATATACACAGATGTATTAGCATATACAGGTATAAATTAGCATATACAGAGATGTATTAGCACACACGGGTATATAGGAGCATATACACAGATGCATTAACACACACAGGTATAGAGGAACATATACACAGATGTATTAGCACACCTATGTATATAGGAGCATATACAGAGATGTATTAGCACACACAGGTATATAGGAGCATCTACACAGATTTATTAGCATACACAGGTATATTGGAACAGATACACAGATGTATTAGCACACACAGGTATATAGGAACAGATACACAGATTTATTAGCACACACAGGTATATAGGAGCATATACACAGATGTATTAGCACACACAGGTATATAGGAACAGATACACAGATGTATTAGCACACACAGGTATATAGGAACAGATACACTGATATAGCAGCACACACAGGTATTTAGGAGCATATACACAGATATAAAAGCACACACGGGTATATAGGAGCATATACACAGATGTATTAGCACACACAGGTACATAGGAACAGATACACAGATATAGCAGCACACACAGGTATTTAGGAGCATATACACAGATATAGAAGCACACACAGGTATATAGGATCATATTCACAGATGTATTAGCACACACAGGTATATAGGAACATTTACACAGATATAGCAGCACACACAGGTATCTAGGAGCATATACACAGATATAGAAGCACACACAGGTATATAGGAACAGATACACAGATGTATTAGCACACACAGGTATATAGGAACAGATACACAGATATAGCAGCACACACAGGTATTTAGGAGCATATACACAGATATAGAAGCACACACAGGTATATAGGATCATATTCACAGATGTATTAGCACACACAGGTATATAGGAACAGATACACAGATATAGCAGCACACACAGGTATATAGGCGCATATACACAGATGTATTAGCACAAAGGTATATAGGAGCATATACACAGAGGTATTAGCACACACATGTATATAGGAGCATATACACAGATGTATTAGCACAAACAGGTATATAGGAGCATATACACAGAGGCATTAGCACACACAGGTATATAGGAGCATATACACAAATGTATTAGCACAAACAGGTATATAGGAGCCTATACACAAATGTATTAGCACACAGAGTTATATAGGAGCATATACACAGATGTATTAACACACCTAGGTATATAGGAGCATATACACAGATGTATTAGCACACCTAGGTATATAGGAGCATATACAGAGATGTATTAGCACACACAGGTATATAGGAGCATATATACAGATGCATTAGCACAGCTAGGTATATAGGAGCATATACAGAGATGTATTAGCACACACAGGTATATAGGAGCATATAGAGAGATGTATTAGCACACACAGGTATATAGGAGCATCTAGACAGATATAGCAGCACACACAGGTATATAGAAGCATATACACAGATTTATTAGCACACACATTTATATAGGAGCACACACAGGTATAGAAGCGCACACAGGTATATAGGAACAGATACACAGATGTATTAGCACACACAGGTATATAGGAACAGATACACAGATATAGCAGCACACACAGGTATTTAGGAGCATATACACAGATATTGAAGCACACACAGGTATATAGGAGCATATACACAGATGTATTAGCACACACAGGTATATAGGAGCAAATACACAGATGTATTAGCACACATAGGTATATAGGAGCATATACAGAGATGTATTAGCACACACAGGTATATAGGAGCATATACACAGATGCATTAGCACACACAGGTATACAGGAGCATATACACAGATGTATTAGCACACACAGGTATATAGGAGCATATACACAGATGTATTAGCACACCTAGGTATATAGGAGCATATACAGAGATGTATTAGCACACACAGGTATATAGGAGCATATACACAGATGTATTAGCACACACAGGTATATAGGAGCATATACACAGATTTATTAGCACACACAGGTATATAGGCGCATATGCACAGATATATTAGCACAAAGGTATATAGGAGCATATACACAGAGGTATTAGCACACACATGTATATAGGAGCATATACACAGATGTATTAGCACACACAGGTATTTAGGAGCATATACACAGATATAGCAGCACACACAGGTATATAGGAGCATATACACAGATGTATTAGCATATACAGGTATATAGGAGCATATACACAGATGCATTAGCACACACAGGTATATAGGACATATACACAAATGTATTAGCACAAACAGGTATATAGGAGCATATACACAGATATAGCAGCACACAGAGGTATATAGGAGCATATACACAGATGTATTAGCACACACAGGTATATAGGAGCATATACACAGATATAGCAGCACACACAGGTATATAGGAGCATATACACAGATGTATTAGCATATACAGGTATAAATTAGCATATACAGAGATGTATTAGCACACACGGGTATATAGGAGCATATACACAGATGCATTAACACACACAGGTATAGAGGAACATATACACAGATGTATTAGCACACCTATGTATATAGGAGCATATACAGAGATGTATTAGCACACACAGGTATATAGGAGCATCTACACAGATTTATTAGCATACACAGGTATATAGGAACAGATACACAGATGTATTAGCACACACAGGTATATAGGAACAGATACACAGATTTATTAGCACACACAGGTATATAGGAGCATATACACAGATGTATTAGCACACACAGGTATATAGGAACAGATACACAGATGTATTAGCACACACAGGTATATAGGAACAGATACACTGATATAGCAGCACACACAGGTATTTAGGAGCATATACACAGATATAAAAGCACACACGGGTATATAGGAGCATATACACAGATGTATTAGCACACACAGGTATATAGGAACAGATACACAGATATAGCAGCACACACAGGTATTTAGGAGCATATACACAGATATAGAAGCACACACAGGTATATAGGATCATATTCACAGATGTATTAGCACACACAGGTATATAGGAACATTTACACAGATATAGCAGCACACACAGGTATCTAGGAGCATATACACAGATATAGAAGCACACACAGGTATATAGGAACAGATACACAGATGTATTAGCACACACAGGTATATAGGAACAGATACACAGATATAGAAGCACACACAGGTATATAGGATCATATTCACAGATGTATTAGCACACACAGGTATATAGGAACAGATACACAGATATAGCAGCACACACAGGTATATAGGCGCATATACACAGATGTATTAGCACAAAGGTATATAGGAGCATATACACAGAGGTATTAGCACACACATGTATATAGGAGCATATACACAGATGTATTAGCACAAACAGGTATATAGGAGCATATACACAGAGGCATTAGCACACACAGGTATATAGGAGCATATACACAAATGTATTAGCACAAACAGGTATATAGGAGCCTATACACAGATATAGCAGCACACACAGGTATATAGCAGCATATACATAGATGTATTAGCACACTCAGGTAAATATGATCATATACACAGATATAGCAGCACACACAGGTATATAGGAGCATATACACAGATGTATTAGCATATACAGGTATATAGGAGCATATACACAGAGGTATTAGCACAAACAGGTATATAGGAGCATATACACAAATGTATTAGCACAAACAGGTATATAGGAGCATATACACAGATATAGCAGCACACACAGGTATATAGGAGCATATACACAGATGTATTAGCACACACAGGTATATAGGATCATATACACAGATATAGCAGCACACACAGGTATATAGGAGCATATACACAGATGTATTAGCACAAACAGGTATATAGGAGCATATACACAGAGGTATTAGCACACACAGGTATATAGGAGCATATACACAAATGTATTAGCACAAACAGGTATATAGGAGCATATACACAGATATAGCAGCACACACAGGTATATAGGAGCATATACACAGATGTATTAGCACACACATGTATATAGGAGCATATACACAGATATAGCAGCACACACAGGTATATAGGAGCATATACACAGATGTATTAGCATATACAGGTATATAGGAGCATATACAGAGATGCATCAGCACACATAGTTATATAGGACATATACACAAATGTATTAGCACAAACAGGTATATAGGAGCATATACACAGACGTATTAGCACACACAGGTATATAGGAGCATATACACAGATATAGCAGCACACACATCTATATAGGAGCATATACACAGATATAGCAGCACACACATCTATATAGGAGCATATCCACAGATATAGCAGCACACACAGGTATATAGGAGCATATACACAGATATAGCAGCACACACAGGTATTTAGGAGCATATACACAGATATATTAGCAAACACAGGTATATAGGAGCATATGCACAGATTTATAAGCACACACTTGTATATAGGAGCATATACACAGATATAGCAGCACACACAGGTATATAGGAGCATATACACAGATGTATTAGCATATACAGGTATATATTAGCATATACACAGATGCATTAGCACACAAAGGTATATAGGACATATACACAAATGTATTAACACAAACAGGTATATAGGAGCATATACACAGATATAGCAGCACACACAGGTATATAGGAGCATATACACAGATGTATTAGCACACACAGGTATATAGGATCATATACACAGATATAGCAGCACACACAGGTATATAGGAGAAAATACAGAGATGTATTAGCACACACAGGTATATAGGAGCATATACACAGATGCATTAGCACACACAGGTATAGAGGAGCATATACACAGATGTATTATCACACCTATGTATATAGGAGCATATACAGATATGTATTAGCACGCACAGGTATATAGGAACATTTACACAGATATAGCAGCACACACATGTATCTAGGAGCATATACACAGATATAGAAGCACACACAGGTATATAGTAACAGATACACAGATATAGCAGCACACACAGGTATTTAGGAGCATATACACAGATATAGAAGCACACACAGGTATATAGGATCATATTCACAGATGTATTAGCACACACAGGTATATAGGAACAGATACACAGATATAGCAGCACACACCGGTATATAGGCGCATATACACAGATGTATTAGCACAAAGGTATATAGGAGCATATACACAGAGGTATTAGCACACACATGTATATAGGAGCATATACACAGATGTATTAGCACACACAGGTATATAGGAGCATATACACAGATATAGCAGCACACACAGGTATATAGGAGCATATACACAGATGTATTAGCATATACAGGTATATAGGAGCATATACAGAGATGCATTAGCACACACAGGTATATAGGACATATACACAAATGTATTAGCACAAACAGGTATATAGGAGCATATACACAGATATAGCAGCACACACATCTATATAGGAGCATATACACAGATATAGCAGCACACACATCTATATAGGAGCATATCCACAGATATAGCAGCACACACAGGTTTATAGGAGCATATACACAGATATAGCAGCACACACAGGTATTTAGGAGCATATACACAGATATATTAGCAAACACAGGTATATAGGAGCATATGCACAGAATTATAAGCACACACATGTATATAGGAGCATATACACAGATATAGCAGCACACACAGGTATATAGGAGCATATACACAGATGTATTAGCATATACAGGTATATATTAGCATATTCACAGATGCATTAGCACACAAAGGTATATAAGACATATACACAAATGTATTAGCACAAATAGGTATATAGGAGCATATACACAGATATAGCAGCGCACACAGGTATATAGGAGCATATACACAGATGTATTAGCACACACAGGTATATAGGATCATATACACAGATATAGCAGCACACACAGGTATATAGGAGAAAATACAGAGATGTATTAGCACACCCAGGTATATAGGAGCATATAGACAGATGCATTAGCACACACAGGTATAGAGGAGCATATACACAGATGTATTATCACACCTATGTATATAGGAGCATAAACAGAGATGTATTAGCACGCACAGGTATATAGGAGCATCTACACAGATATAGCAGCACACACAGGTATATAGGAGAACACACAGGTATATAGGAGCATATACACAGATTTATTAGCACACACAGGTATATAGGAACAGATACACTGATATAGCAGCACACACAGGTATTTAGGAGCATATACACAGATATAAAAGCACACACGGGTATATAGGAGCATATACACAGATGTATTAGCACACACAGGTATATAGGAACATATACACAGATATAGCAGCACACACAGGTATTTAGGAGCATATACACAGATGTAGAAGCACACACATGTATATAGGAACAGATATACAGATGTATTAGCACACACAGGTATATAGGAACAGATACACAGATATAGCAGCACACACAGGTATATAGGCACATATACACAGATGTATTAGCACAAATGTTTATAGGAGCATATACACAGATGTATTAGCACACACATGTATATAGGAGCATATACACAGATGTATTAGCACACACAGGTATATAGCAGCATATACACAGATATAGCAGCACACACAGGTATATAGGAGCATATACACAGATGTATTAGCATATACAGGTATATAGGAGCATATACAGAGATGCATTAGCACACACAGGTATATAGGACATATACACAAATGTATTAGTACAAACAGGTATATAGGAGCATATACACAGATGTATTAGCACACACAGGTATATAGGAGCATATACACAGATATAGCAGCACACAAGTGTATATAGGAGTATATGCACAGATATAGCAGCACACACAGGTATATAGGAGCATATACACAGATATAGCAGCACACATATGTATTTAGGAGCATATACACAGATATAGCAGCACACACAGGTATATAGGATCATATACACAGATATATTAGCAAACACAGGTATATAGGAGCATATGCACAGATTTATTAGCACACACATGTATATAGGAGCATATACACAGATATAGCAGCACACACAGGTATATAGGAGCATATTCACAGATGTATTAACACACACAGGTATATAGGAGCATATACACAGATTTATTAGCATACACAGGTATATAGGAGCATATACACAGATGTATTATCACACACAGGTATATAGGATCATTTACACAGATGTATTAGCACACACAGGTATATAGGAGCATATATACAGATTTATTAGCACACACAGGTATATAGGAGCATATACACAGATGTATTAGCACAAATGTATATAGGAGCATATACACAGAAGTATTAGCACACACAGGTATATAGGATCATATACACAGATGTATTAGCACACACAGGTATATCGGAGCATATACACAGATGTATTAGCACACACAGGTATATAGGAGCATATACACAGATGTATTAGCATATACAGGTATATAGGAGCATATACAGAGATGCATCAGCACACATAGTTATATAGGACATATACACAAATGTATTAGCACAAACAGGTATATAGGAGCATATACACAGACGTATTAGCACACACAGGTATATAGGAGCATATACACAGATATAGCAGCACACACATCTATATAGGAGCATATACACAGATATAGCAGCACACACATCTATATAGGAGCATATCCACAGATATAGCAGCACACACAGGTATATAGGAGCATATACACAGATATAGCAGCACACACAGGTATTTAGGAGCATATACACAGATATATTAGCAAACACAGGTATATAGGAGCATATGCACAGATTTATAAGCACACACTTGTATATAGGAGCATATACACAGATATAGCAGCACACACAGGTATATAGGAGCATATACACAGATGTATTAGCATATACAGGTATATATTAGCATATACACAGATGCATTAGCACACAAAGGTATATAGGACATATACACAAATGTATTAACACAAACAGGTATATAGGAGCATATACACAGATATAGCAGCACACACAGGTATATAGGAGCATATACACAGATGTATTAGCACACACAGGTATATAGGATCATATACACAGATATAGCAGCACACACAGGTATATAGGAGAAAATACAGAGATGTATTAGCACACACAGGTATATAGGAGCATATACACAGATGCATTAGCACACACAGGTATAGAGGAGCATATACACAGATGTATTATCACACCTATGTATATAGGAGCATATACAGATATGTATTAGCACGCACAGGTATATAGGAACATTTACACAGATATAGCAGCACACACATGTATCTAGGAGCATATACACAGATATAGAAGCACACACAGGTATATAGTAACAGATACACAGATATAGCAGCACACACAGGTATTTAGGAGCATATACACAGATATAGAAGCACACACAGGTATATAGGATCATATTCACAGATGTATTAGCACACACAGGTATATAGGAACAGATACACAGATATAGCAGCACACACCGGTATATAGGCGCATATACACAGATGTATTAGCACAAAGGTATATAGGAGCATATACACAGAGGTATTAGCACACACATGTATATAGGAGCATATACACAGATGTATTAGCACACACAGGTATATAGGAGCATATACACAGATATAGCAGCACACACAGGTATATAGGAGCATATACACAGATGTATTAGCATATACAGGTATATAGGAGCATATACAGAGATGCATTAGCACACACAGGTATATAGGACATATACACAAATGTATTAGCACAAACAGGTATATAGGAGCATATACACAGATATAGCAGCACACACATCTATATAGGAGCATATACACAGATATAGCAGCACACACATCTATATAGGAGCATATCCACAGATATAGCAGCACACACAGGTTTATAGGAGCATATACACAGATATAGCAGCACACACAGGTATTTAGGAGCATATACACAGATATATTAGCAAACACAGGTATATAGGAGCATATGCACAGAATTATAAGCACACACATGTATATAGGAGCATATACACAGATATAGCAGCACACACAGGTATATAGGAGCATATACACAGATGTATTAGCATATACAGGTATATATTAGCATATACACAGATGCATTAGCACACAAAGGTATATAAGACATATACACAAATGTATTAGCACAAATAGGTATATAGGAGCATATACACAGATATAGCAGCGCACACAGGTATATAGGAGCATATACACAGATGTATTAGCACACACAGGTATATAGGATCATATACACAGATATAGCAGCACACACAGGTATATAGGAGAAAATACAGAGATGTATTAGCACACCCAGGTATATAGGAGCATATAGACAGATGCATTAGCACACACAGGTATAGAGGAGCATATACACAGATGTATTATCACACCTATGTATATAGGAGCATATACAGAGATGTATTAGCACGCACAGGTATATAGGAGCATCTACACAGATATAGCAGCACACACAGGTATATAGGAGAACACACAGGTATATAGGAGCATATACACAGATTTATTAGCACACACAGGTATATAGGAACAGATACACTGATATAGCAGCACACACAGGTATTTAGGAGCATATACACAGATATAAAAGCACACACGGGTATATAGGAGCATATACACAGATGTATTAGCACACACAGGTATATAGGAACATATACACAGATATAGCAGCACACACAGGTATTTAGGAGCATATACACAGATGTAGAAGCACACACATGTATATAGGAACAGATATACAGATGTATTAGCACACACAGGTATATAGGAACAGATACACAGATATAGCAGCACACACAGGTATATAGGCACATATACACAGATGTATTAGCACAAATGTTTATAGGAGCATATACACAGATGTATTAGCACACACATGTATATAGGAGCATATACACAGATGTATTAGCACACACAGGTATATAGCAGCATATACACAGATATAGCAGCACACACAGGTATATAGGAGCATATACACAGATGTATTAGCATATACAGGTATATAGGAGCATATACAGAGATGCATTAGCACACACAGGTATATAGGACATATACACAAATGTATTAGTACAAACAGGTATATAGGAGCATATACACAGATGTATTAGCACACACAGGTATATAGGAGCATATACACAGATATAGCAGCACACACGTGTATATAGGAGTATATGCACAGATATAGCAGCACACACAGGTATATAGGAGCATATACACAGATATAGCAGCACACATATGTATTTAGGAGCATATACACAGATATAGCAGCACACACAGGTATATAGGATCATATACACAGATATATTAGCAAACACAGGTATATAGGAGCATATGCACAGATTTATTAGCACACACATGTATATAGGAGCATATACACAGATATAGCAGCACACACAGGTATATAGGAGCATATTCACAGATGTATTAACACACACAGGTATATAGGAGCATATACACAGATTTATTAGCATACACAGGTATATAGGAGCATATACACAGATGTATTATCACACACAGGTATATAGGATCATTTACACAGATGTATTAGCACACACAGGTATATAGGAGCATATATACAGATTTATTAGCACACACAGGTATATAGGAGCATATACACAGATGTATTAGCACAAATGTATATAGGAGCATATACACAGAAGTATTAGCACACACAGGTATATAGGATCATATACACAGATGTATTAGCACACACAGGTATATAGGAGCATATACACAGATGTATTAGCACACACAGGTATATAGGAGCATATACAAAGATGTATTAGCACACACAGCTATTTAGGAGCATATACACAGATTTATTAGCACACACAGGTATATAGGAACAGATACACAGATATAGCAGCACACACAGGTATATAGGCACATATACACAGATGTATTAGCACAAATGTATATAGGAGCATATACACAGAGGTATTAGCACACACATGTATATAGGAGCATATACACAGATGTATTAGCACACACAGGTATATAGGAGCATATACACAGATAAAGCAGCACACACAGGTATATAGGATCATATAAAAAGATGTATTAGCACACACAGGTATATAGTAGCATATACACAGATGTATTAGCACATATAGGTATATCGGAGCATATACACAGATGTATTAGCACACACAGGTATATATGAGCATATACACAGATGTATTATCACACACAGGTATATAGGAGCATATACACAGATGCATGATCACACACAGGGATATAGGAGCATATACACAGATGTATTAGCACACACAGGTATATAGGAACATATACACAGATTTATTAGCACATACAGGTATATAGGAGCATATACACAGATATAGCAGCACACACAGGTATATAGGAGCATATACACAGATGTATTAGCATATACAGGTATATAGGAGCATATACAGAGATGCATCAGCACACATAGTTATATAGGACATATACACAAATGTATTAGCACAAACAGGTATATAGGAGCATATACAGAGATGTATTAGCACACACAGGTATATAGGAGCATATACACAGATGTATTTGCACACACAGGTATATAGGAGCATGTCCACAGATATAGCAGCACACACAGGTATATAGGAGCATATACAGAGATGTATTAGCACACACAGGTATATAGGAGCATATACACAGATGTATTAGCACACCTAGGTATATAGGAGCATATACAGAGATGTATTAGCACACACATGTATATAGGAGCATACACAGAGATGTATTAGCACACACAGGTATATAGGAGCATATACACAGATGCATTAGCACACACAGGTATACAGGGGCATATACACAGATGTATTAGCACACCTAGGTATATAGGAGCATATACAGAGATGTATTAGCACACACATGTATATAGGAACAGATGCACAGATATATTAGCACAAAGGTATATAGGAGCATATACACAGAGGCATTAGCACACACAGGTATATAGCAGCATGTACACAGATATAGCAGCACACACAGGTATATAGGAGCATATACACATATGTATTAGCACACACAGGTATATAGGAGCATACACACAGATGTATTACCACACACAGGTATATAGGAGCATATACACAGATGTATTAGCACACACAGGTATATAGGAGCATATACACAGATGTATTAGCACACACAGGTATATAGGAGCATATACACAGATGTATTAGCACACACAGGTATTTAGGAGCATATACACAGATATAGCAGCACACACAGGTATATAGGAGCATATACACATATGTATTAGCACACACAGGTATATAGGAGCATATACACAGATGTATTAGCACACAAAGGTATATAGGAGCATATACAAATATTTATTAGCACACACAGGTATATAGGAGCATATACACAGATGTATTAGCACACAAAGGTATATAGGAGCATATACACAGATGTATTAGCACACACAGGTATATAGGAGCATATACACAGGTATATAGAAGCAAATACACAGATATAGCAGCACACAAAGGTATATAGGAGCATATACAAAGATATATTACCACAAATATGTATATAGGAGCAAATACACAGATATAGCAGCACACACAGGTATTTAGGATCATATACACAGATGTATTAGCAAACAGGTATATAGGAGCATATACACAGATGTATTAGCACATACAGGTATATAGGAGCATATACACAGATGTATTAGGACACACAGGTATATAGGAGCATATACACAGAGGTATTAGCACATACAGGTATATAGGAACATATACACAGATGTATTAGCACATACAGGTATATAGGAACATATACACAGATGTATTAGCACACAGAGGTATGTATGAGCATATACACAGATGTATTAGCACACAGAGGCATGTAGGAGCATATACACAGATGTATTAGCACATACAGGTATATAGGAGCATATACACAGATATATTGGCACATACAGGTATATAGAAGCATATACACAGATATATCAGCACACACAGGTATATTGGAGCATATACACAGATATAGCAGCACACACAGGTATAATGGAGCATGTCCACAGATATAGCAGCACACACAGGTATATAGGAGCATATACAGAGATGTATTAGCACACACAGGTATATAGGAGCATATACACAGATAAAGCAGCACACACAGGTATATAGGATCATATAAAAAGATGTATTAGCACACACAGGTATATAGGAGCATATACACAGATGTATTAGCACATATAGGTATATAGGAGCATATACACAGATGTATTAGCACACACAGGTATATAGGAGCATATACACAGATGTATTATCACACACAGGTATATAGGAGCATATACACAGATGCATGATCACACACAGGGATATAGGAGCATATACACAGATTTATTAGCACACACAGGTATATAGGAACATATACACAGATTTATTAGCACATACAGGTATATATAAGCATATACACAGATATATCAGCACACACAGGTATATAGGAGCATATACACAGATGTATTCGCACACACAGGTATATAGGAGCATGTCCACAGATATAGCAGCACACACAGGTATATAGGAGCATATACAGAGATGTATTAGCACACACAGGTATATAGGAGCATATACACAGATGTATTAGCACACCTAGGTATATAGGAGCATATACAGAGATTTATTAGCACACACATGTATATAGGAGCATACACAGAGATGTATTAGCACACCTAGGTATATAGGAGCATATACAGAGATTTATTAGCACACACAGGTATATAGGAGCATATACACAGATGCATTAGCACACACAGGTATACAGGAGCATATACACAGATGTGTTAGCACATACAGGTATATAGGAGCATATACACAGATGCATTAGCACACACAGGTATATAGGAGCATATACATAGAGGTATTAGCACATACAGCTATATAGGAGCATATACACAGATGTATTAGCACACAGGTATATAGGAGCATATACACAGATGTATTAGCACACACAGGTATATAGCAGCATATACACAGATATAGCAGCACACACAGGTATATAGGAGCATATACACAGATGTATTAGCATATACAGGTATATAGGAGCATATACAGAGATGCATTAGCACACACAGGTATATAGGACATATACACAAATGTATTAGTACAAACAGGTATATAGGAGCATATACACAGATGTATTAGCACACACAGGTATATAGGAGCATATACACAGATATAGCAGCACACACATGTATATAGGAGTATATGCACAGATATAGCAGCACACACAGGTATATAGGAGCATATACACAGATATAGCAGCACACACATGTATTTAGGAGCATATACACATATATAGCAGCACACACAGGTATATAGGATCATATACACAGATATGTTAGCAAACACAGGTATATAGGAGCATATGCACAGATTTATTAGCACACACATGTATATAGGAGCATATACACAGATATAGCAGCACACACAGGTATATAGGAGCATATTCACAGATGTATTAACACACACAGGTATATAGGAGCATATACACAGATGTATTAGCATACACAGGTATATAGGAGCATATACACAGATGTATTAGCAAAAAGGTATATAGGAGCATATACACAGATGTATTATCACACACAGGTATATAGGATCATTTACACAGATGTATTAGCACACACAGGTATATAGGAGCATATACACAGATTTATTAGCACACACAGGTATATAGGAGCATATACACAGATGTATTAGCACAAATGTATATAGGAGCATATACACAGAAGTATTAGCACACACAGGTATATAGGATCATATACACAGATGTATTAGCACACACAGGTATATAGGAGCATATACACAGATGTATTAGCACACACAGGTATATAGGAGCATATACACAGATGTATTAGCACACACAGCTATTTAGGAGCATATACACAGATTTATTAGCACACACAGGTATATAGGAACAGATACACAGATATAGCAGCACACACAGGTATATAGGCACATATACACAGATGCATTAGCACAAATGTAAATAGGAGCATATACACAAATGTATTAGCACACACATGTATATAGGAGCATATACACAGATGTATTAGCACACACAGGTATATAGGAGCATATACACAGATAAAGCAGCACACACAGGTATATAGGATCATATAAAAAGATGTATGAGCACACACAGGTATATAGGAGCATATACACAGATGTATTAGCACATATAGGTATATAGGAGCATATACACAGATGTATTAGCACACACAGGTATATAGGAGCATATACACAGATGTATTATCACACAACAGGTATATAGGAGCATATGCACAGATGTATTAGCACACACAGGTATATAGGAACATATACACAGATTTATTAGCACATACAGGTATATATAAGCATATACACAGATATATCAGCACACACAGGTATATAGGAGCATATACACAGATGTATTCACACACACAGGTATATAGGAGCATGTCCACAGATATAGCAGCACACACAGGTATATAGGAGCATATACAGAGATGTATTAGCACACACATGTATATAGGAGCATACACAGAGATGTATTAGCACACACAGGTATATAGGAGCATATACACAGATGCATTAGCACACACAGGTATACAGGGGCATATACACAGATGTATTAGCACACCTAGGTATATAGGAGCATATACAGAGATGTATTAGCACACACATGTATATAGGAACAGATGCACAGATATATTAGCACAAAGGTATATAGGAGCATATACACAGAGGCATTAGCACACACAGGTATATAGCAGCATGTACACAGATTTAGCAGCACACACACGTATATAGGAGCATATACACAGATATAGCAGCACACACAGGTATATAGGACATGTACAAAGATTTATTAGCACACACAGGTATATAGGAGCATATACACAGATGTATTAGCACACAAAGGTATATAGGAGCATATACAAAGATTTATTAGCACACACAGGTATATAGGAGCATATACACAGATGTATTAGCACACAAAGGTATATAGGAGCATATACACAGATGTATTTGCACACACAGGTATATAGGAGCATATACACAGATATAGCAGCACACACAGGTATATAGAAGCAAATACACAGATATAGCAGCACACAAAGGTATATAGGAGCATATACAAAGATATATTACCACAAATATGTATATAGGAGCAAATACACAGATATAGCAGCACACACAGGTATTTAGGATGATATACACAGATGTATTAGCAAACAGGTATATAGGAGCATATACACAGATGTATTAGCACATACAGGTATATAGGAGCATATACACAGATGTATTAGGACACACAGGTATATAGGAGCATATACACAGATGTATTAGCACATACAGGTATATAGGAGCATATACACAGATGTATTAGCACATACAGGTATATAGGAGCATATACACAGAGGTATTAGCACATACAGCTATATAGGAGCATATACACAGATGTATTAGCACATACAGGTATATAGGAGCATATACACAGATATAGCAGCACATACAGGTATATAGAAGCAAATACACAGATATAGCAGCACACAAAGGTATATAGGAGCATATACAAAGATGTATTACCACAAATATGTATATCGGAGCAAATAAACAGATATAGCAGGACACACAGGTATTTAGGATCATATACACAGATATAGCAGCACACACAGGTATATAGGAGCATATACACAGATGTATTAGCAAACAGGTATATTGGAGCATATACACAGATGTAGTAGCACACACAGGTATATAGGAGCATATACACAGATGTATTAGCACATGCAGGTATATAGGAGCATATACACAGATGTATTATCACATACAGGTATATAGGAGCATATACACAGATGTATTAGCACACAGAGGTATGTAGGAGCATATACACAGATGTATTAGCACACAGAGGTATGTAGGAGCATATACACAGATGTATTATCACACACAGGTATATAGGAGCATATACACAGATGTATTAGCACATACAGGTATATAGGAGCATATACACAGATATATTGGCACATACAGGTATATAGAAGCATATACACAGATATATCAGCACACACAGGTATATAGGAGCATATACACAGATATAGCAGCACACACAGGTATATAGGAGCATATACAGAGATGTATTAGCACACACAGGTATATAGGAGCATACACAGAGATGTATTAGCACACACAGGTATATAGGAGCATATACACAGATGCATTAGCACACACAGGTATACAGGAGCATATACACAGATGTATTAGCACACCTAGGTATATAGGAGCATATACAGAGATGTATTAGCACACACAGGTATATAGGAGCACACACAGGTATTTAGGATCATATACACAGATGTATTAGCAAACAGGTATATAGGAGCATATACACATATGTATTAGCACATACAGGTATATAGGAGCATATACACAGATGTATTAGGACACACATGTGTATAGGAGCATATACACAGAGGTATTAGCACATACAGGTATATAGGATCATATACACAGATGTATTAGCACATACAGGTATATAGGAGCAAATACACAGATGTATTAGCACACAGAGGTATGTAGGAGCATATACACAGATGTATTAGCACACACAGGTATATAGGAGCATATACACAGATGTATTAGCACATACAGGTATATAGGAGCATATACACAGATATATTGGCACATACAGGTATATAGGAGCATATACATAGATGTATTAGCACACACAGGTATATAGGAGTATATACACAGATGTATTAGCACACACAGGTATATAAGAGGATATACACAGATATAGCAGCACACACAGGTTTATAGAAGCAAATACACAGATATAGCAGCACACACAGGTATATAGGAGCATATACACAAATGTATTAGCACATACAGGTATATAGGAGCATATACACAGATATAGCAGCACACACAGGTATATAGGAGCATATACACAGATATATTAGCACACAGGTATATAGGAGCATATACACAGATGTATTACCACAAACATGTATATAGGAGCAAATACACAGATATAGCAGCACACACAGGTATATAGGATCATATACACAGATGTATTAGCACATACAGGTATATAGGAGCATATACACAGATGCATTAGCACACACAGGTATATAGGAGCATATACACAGAGGTATTAGCACATACAGCTATATAGGAGCATACACACAGATGTATTAGCACAAAGGTATATAGGAGCATATACACAGAGATTTATCACACACAGGTATATAGGAGGATATACACAGATATAACAGCACACACAGGTTTATAGGAGCATATACACAGATGTATTAGCACACACAGGTATATAGGAGCATATACACAGATGTAGTAGCACACACAGGTATATAGAATCATATACACAGATGTAGTAGCACACATAGGTATATAGGAGCATATACACAGATGTATTAGCACACACAGGTATATAGGAGCATATACACAGATGTATTAGCACACACAGGTATATAGGAGCATATACACAGATGTATTAGCACATACAGGTATATAGAAGGATATACACAAATATAGCAGCACACACAGGTATATAGAAGCAAATACACAGATATAGCAGCACACAAAGGTATATAGGAGCATATGCAAAGATATAGCAGCACACACAGGTATATAGGAGCATATACACAGATGTATTAGCACACAGGTATATAGGAGCATATACACAGATGTATTAGCACATACAGGTATATAGGAGCATATACACAGATATAGCAGCACACACAGGTATATAGGAGCATATACACAGATGTATTACCACAAACATGTATATAGGAGCAAATACACAGATATAGCAGCACACACAGGTATATAGGATCATATACACAGATGTATTAGCACATACAGGTTTATAGGAGCATATACACAGATGCATTAGCACACACAGGTATATAGGAGCATATACACAGAGGTATTAGCACATACAGCTATATAGGAGCATATACACAGATGTATTAGCACAAAGGTATATAGGAGCATATACACAGAGGTATTATTGCACACATGTATATAGGAGCATATACACAGATGTATTAACACACACAGGTATATAGGAGCATATACACAGATATAGCAGCACACACAGGTTTATAGGAGCATATACACAGATGTATTAGCATATACAGGTATATAGGAGCATATACACAGATGCATTAGCACACACAGGTATATAGGACATATACACAAATGTATTAGCACAAACAGGTATATAGGAGCATATACACAGATGGAGTAGCACACACAGGTATATAGAATCATATACACAGATGTAGCAGCACACACAGGTATATAGGAGCATATACACAGATGTATTAGCACACACAGGTATATAGGAGCATATACACAGATGTATTAGCACACACAGGTATATAGGAGCATATACACAGATGTATTAGCACACACAGGTATATAGGAGCATATACACAGATGTAGTAGCACACACAGGTATATAGAATCATATACACAGATGTAGTAGCACACACAGGTATATAGGAACAGATACACAGATGTATTAGCACACACAGGTATATAGGAACAGATACACAGATGTATTAGCACACACAGGTATATAGGAACAGATACACTGATATAGCAGCACACACAGGTATTTAGGAGCATATACACAGATATAAAAGCACACACGGGTATATAGGAGCATATACACAGATGTAGTAGCACACACAGGTATATAGGATCATATACACAGATGTATTAGAACACACAGGTGTATAGGAGCATATTCAAAGATTTATTAGCACACACAGGTATATAGGAGCATATACACAGATATAGCAGCACACACAGGTATATAGAAGCAAATACACATATATAGCAGCACACAAAGTTATATAGGAGCATATACAAAGATGTATTACCACAAACATGTTTATAGGAGCAAATACACAGATATAACAGTACACACAGATATATAGGATCATATACACAGATGTATTAGCACACAGGTATATAGGAGCATATACACAGATGTATTAGCACACACAGGTATATAGGAGCATATACACAGAGGTATTAGCACATACAGGTATATAGGAACATATACACAGATGTATTGGCACATACAGGTATATAGGAGCATATACATAGATGTATTAGCACACACAGGTATATAGGATTATATACACAGATGTATTAGCACACACAGGTATATAGGAGGATATACACAGATGTATTAGCACATACAGGTATATAGGAGCATATACACAGATATATTGGCACACACAGGTATATAGGAGCATATACATAGATGTATTAGCACATATAGGTATATAGGAGCATATACACAGATTAATTAGCACACACAGGTATATAGGAGCATATACACAGATATAGCAGCACACACAGGAATATAGAATCATATAGACAGATGTATTAGCACACACAGGTATATAGGAGCAGATACACAGAGATATTAGCACATACAGGTATATAGGATCATATACAAAGATGTATTAACAAACACAGGTATATAGCGGCATATACACAGATGTATTAGCACATACAGGTATATAGGAGCATATACACAGAGGTATTAGCACACACAGGTATATAGGAGCATATTCACAGATATAGCAGCACACACAGATATATATATATATATATATATATATATATATATATATATATATATATATATATATATATATATATATGCACCCTATACTGGTATCATATACCTCTCCTTACCCTATACTGCTACCATATATCTCCCTCTACCCTGTACTGCTATATCATATACCTCCCCCTGCCCCATACTGCATTCATATACCTCCCCCGCCTTATACTGCTACCATATAGTTCACCTGCCCTACACTGCTACCCTACACTGCTACCATATACCTCCCCTACCTTATACTGCTATGTCATATACCTCCCCTTACCCTATACTGCTACCATATACCTCTCCCTACCCTATATTGCTACCATATACCTCACCCTGCCCTATACTGCTACCATATACCTACCCTTGCCCTGTACTGCTATATCATATACCTCCCCCTGATCTATACTGCTACCATATACCTCCCCCTGCTCTATACAGCTACCATATACCTCCCCTTACCCTATACTGTTTCCATATACCTCTCCCTACCCTATACTGCTACCATATACCTCACTCTGGTATGGTCTCTGCCCTATACTGCTACTATATACCATCCTCCTCTTCCCCTAAACTGCTATCATATACAATCCCTGCCATTTACTGCTATCATATACCTCCCCCTGCCCTATACTGCCATCATATACCCCCTGCCATATACCGCTATATAATATACCTCCCCCTGCCTTTATACTGCATTACCATATACCTCCCCTTGCCCTATACTGCTATCAAATAACTTCCCTGCCCTATACTGCTATCATATACCCCCTGCCCTATACTGCTACCATATACCTCCCCTTACCCTATACTGCTACCATATACATCCCCCTGCCCTATACTGCTACCATGTACTATACATATATATGCTATATGATATACCTCCTCCTGCCCTATACTATACAGGTATATAGGAGCATATACACAGATGAATTAGCACACACAGGTATATAGGATCATATACACAAATGTATTAGCACACACAGGTATATAGGAGCAGCATATACACAGATGTATTAGCACACACTGGTATATAGGAGCATATACACAGATGAATTAGCACACACAGGTATATAGGAGCATATACACAGATGTATTAGCATACACAGGTATATAGGAGCATATACACAGATATAGCAGCACACAGGAATATAGGATCATATAGACAGATGTATTAGCACACACAGGTATATAGGAGCATATACACAGAAGTATTAGCACATACAGGTATATAGGATCATATACACTGATGTATTAACATACACAGGTATATAGCGGCATATACACAGATATATTAGCACATACAGGTATATAGGATCATATACACAGATTTATTAACATACACTGGTATTTAGCGGCATATACACAGATGTATTAGCAAATACAGGTATATAGGAGCATATACACAGAGGTATTAGCACACACAGGTATATATGAGCATATACACAGATATAGCAGCACACACAGATATATATATATATATATATATATATATATATATATATATATATATATATATATATATATATATGCCCTATACTGGTATACTATACCTCTCCTTACCCTATACTGCTATTTTATATCTCCCCCTACCCTGTACTGCTATATCATATACCTCCCCCTGCCCTATACTGCTTCCATATACCTCCCCACCCTATACTTCTACCATATAGTTCACCTGCCCTACACTGCTACCATATACCTCCCCTGTCCTATACTGCTACCATATACCTCCTCTTACCCTATACTGCTACCATATACCTCACCCGGCCCTATACTGCTACCATATACCTCCCCTTGCCCTATACTGCTATATCATATACCTCCCCCTGATCTATACTGCTACCATATACCTCCCTCTGCCCTATACTGCTACCATATACCTCCCTCTGCCCTATACTGTTACCATGTACCTCTCCCTACCCTATACTGCTACCATATATCTCACTCTGGTCTATACTGCTACTATATACGGTCTCTGCCCTATACTGCTACTATATACCATCATCCTCTTGCCCTAAACTGCTATCATATACCATCCCTGCCCTATACTGATATCATATACCTCCCCCTGCCCTATACTGCCATCATATACCCCCCTGCCATATACTAATATATATTATACCTCCCCCTGCCTTTATACTGCTTTACCATATACCTCCCCTTGCACTATACTGCTACCATATAACTCCCCTGCCCTATACTGCTATCATATACCTCCCCCTGCCCTATACTGCTACCATATACCTCCCCTTGCCCTATACTGCTATCATATACCTCCTGTGCCCTATACTGCTACCATATACTATACATATATATGCTATATCATATACCTCCTCCTGCCCTATACTTCTATCTCCCTATACTATATGCCCTATACTGCTACGATACACCTTTCCTTATATATATTCTGCTATCATAAACCTGCCCTATACTGCTACCATATACCTCCCCTGCTTTATACTGCTACCATATGCCTCTCCATGTCCTACACTGATACCATATACCCCCCTGCCCTATACTGCTATAATATACCTCCACCTGCAGTATACTGCTACCATATTTATCCACCTTCCCTATACTGCTACAATTTACATCCCTGTCCTATACTGCAATCATATACTTCACCCTGCCCTATACTTCTACCATATACCTCCCCCTGCCCTATACTGCTAACATATACCTTCCCTTACCATATACTGCTATCATAAACCTGCCCAATACTGCTACCATATAAATCCCCCTGCCCTACATGGATGCCATATACTTCCCCTTGCCTTATACTGCTATAATATACCTCCACCTGCCCTATACTGCTACCATATACCTCCATCTGCCCTATACTGCTACCATATACATTTCCCTGTCCTATACTGCTACCATATACCTTCCCTTACTCTATACTGCTACCATATAGCTCCCCCTGCCCTACACTGCTACCATATACCTCCCCTGCCCTATACTGCTACCATATACACCCCCTGCCCTATACTGCTACCTTATACCTCCCCCCTGCCCTATACTGCTATATCATATACCTCCCCCTGATCTATACTGCTATTATAAACCTGCCCTATACTGCTACCATATACCTCCCTTGCTTTATACTGCTACCATATACCTCCCCTTTCACTATACTGCTATATCATATGCCTCCCCCTGCTCTCATTTACCTCTCACTGTACTGCTCCCCTTAGCTCTGCTGCCTCTGCTCATTCTCATGAATCTCTACCCTTGTAGCCCCCATCCTCTCCCTGTTACCTGCTCTCCTCCTCTCCCCTTCTCATCCTTCTCTGCCCTCTTTCCCTGCCCCCCACATTGTCCCCAACCCCTCTGACATTTCCAGCTCATATTCACCTTACAGGGAGGGAGGAATATAATAGAGGCAGCGAGATGACGGATGAATAGACAGAGGCAGCAGCTGATGTGCTGGCCGGACTGCGCTGACCGATACAAAGGATACTTTTCATAGCATTATTATCTGGGGACCCACAGGGAGCCGGGGAGGGGGTCACAGCTCTGTATACCTGGAATTGGGACTATTGTGTGATGCTGTGAGAGCTTTTATTGCACAGAATATTAACCCCTACAGGCCTGGGTTACAACACAGTGACACATGACATCACACAACACTGATAGAGACAGACGCAGGGACACTCACTAATACACACACAACACTGATACAGACAGATACACCCACTAATACACACAAACACTGGCACACTGGTATACACACACAACACAACACTTATACAGACAGAGAGACTCACTAATACACACAAACACTGGCACACTGGTATACACACACAACACAGCACTTATACAGACAGAGACACTCACTAATACACACAAACACTGGCACACTGGTATACACACACAATACAACACTAATAGAGACATAAACACTCACTAATACACACAAACACTGGCACACCGGTATACACACACAATACAACACTAATAGAGACAGAAACACTCACTAATACACACAAACACTGGCACACTGGTATATACACACAACACAACACTTATACAGACAGAGACACTCACTAATACACACAAACACTGGCACACTGGTATACACACACAACACAGCACTTTTACAGACAGAGACACTCACTAATACACACAAACACTGGCACACTGGAATACACACACAACACAACACTTATACAGACAGAGACACTCACTAATACACACAAACACTGGCACACCGGTATACACACACAATACAACACTAATAGAGACAGAAACACTCACTAATACACACAAACACTGCCACACCGTTATACACACACAATACAACACTAGTAGAGACAGAGACACTCACTAATACACACAAACACTGGCACACTGGTATACACACACAATACAACACTTATACAGACAGAGACACTCACTAATACACACAAACACTGGCACACAGGCATGCACACACAATACAACACTAATAGAGACAGAGACACTCACTAATACACACAAACACTGGCACACTGGTATACACACACAACACAACACTTATACAGACAGAGACACTCACTAATACACACAAACACTGGCACACTGGTATGTACACACAATATAGCACTTATACAGACAGAGACACTCACTAATACACACAAACACTGGCACACTGGTATACACACGCAACACAACACTTATACAGACAGAGACACTCACTAATACACACAAACACTGGCACACAGGCATGCACACACAATACAACACTAATAGAGACAGAGACACTCACTAATACACACAAACACTGGCACACTGGAATACACACACAACACAACACTTATACAGACAGAGACACTCACTAATACACACAAACACTGGCACACCGGTATACACACACAATACTACACTAATAGAGACAGAAACACTCACTAATACACACAAACACTGCCACACCGTTATACACACACAATACAACACTAGTAGAGACAGAGACACTCACTAATACACACAAACACTGGCACACTGGTATACACACGCAACACAACACTTATACAGACAGAGACACTCACTAATACACACAAACACTGGCACACCGGTATACACATACAACACAACACTTATACAGAGAGATACGCTCACTAATACACACAAACACTGGCACACTGATATGTACACACAATATAGCACTTATACAGACAGAGACACTCACTAATACACACAAACACTGGCACAACGGTATACACACACAACACAACACTTATCCAGACAGAGACACTCACTAATACACACAAGCACTGGCACACTGGTATGTACACACAATGTAGCACTTATACAGACAGAGACACTCACTAATACACACAAACACTGGCACACCGGTATACACACACAACACAACACTTATACAGACAGAGACACTCACTAATACACACAAACACTGGCACACCGGTATACACACACAATACAACACTAATAGAGACAGAAACACTCACTAATACACACAAACACTGCCACACCGTTATACACATACAATACAACACTAGTAGAGACAGAGACACTCACTAATACACACAAACACTGGCACACTGGTATACACACGCAACACAACACTTATACAGACAGAGACACTCACTAATACACACAAACACTGACACACAGGCATGCACACACAATACAACACTAATAGAGACAGAGACACTCACTAATACACACAAACACTGGTATACACACACAACACAACACTTATACAGACAGAGACACTCACTAATACACACAAACACTGGCACACTGGTATACACACACAACACAACACTTATACAGAGAGATACACTCACTAATACACACAAACACTGGCACACTGGTATGTACACACAATATAGCACTTATACAGACAGAGACACTCACTAATACACACAAACACTGGCACACCGGTATACACACACAATACAACACTAATAAAGACAGACACAGGGACACTCAATAATACACACAAACACTGATACAGACAGATACACTCACTAATACAAACACTGGCACACTGGTATACACACACAACACAACACTTATACAGACAGAGACACTCACTAATACACACAAACACTGGCACACCGGTATACACACACAATACAACACTAATAGAGACAGACGCAGGGACACTCAATAATACACACACAACACAACACTTATACAGACAGAGACACTCACTAATACACACAACCTCACTCACTCTCCTCTCTATCTCCCCTCACTCACTCTACTCTCTTTCTCCCATCACCCCTCACTCATTCTCCTCTCTATCTCCCCTCACCCTTCTCACTCACCTTCCTCTCTATTTCCCCTCACTCAGTTTCTTTCTTTCTCCCCTCACTCACTCTTCACTTTATCTCCTCTCACTCACGCTACTCTCTTTCTCCCCTCACTCACTCTCCTCTCTATCTCCTCTCACTCACTTTACTCTCTTTCTCCCCTCACCCCCTCACTCACTCACTCTCCTCTCTATCTCCTCTCTCTCACTCTACTCTATTTCTTCCCTCACCCCCTCACTCCCTCTCCTCTCTATCTTCCCCCACGCACTCTCCTTTCTTTCTCCCCTCACCTATCTTTTAAAATCTCTCCTCCTTTCACTTTTCTTCACCTTTCATCTTTCTCTCTCCCTCACTGAAATCCACTGAATATTTCAGCGCTGTGTGTTTACATATTTATAACACTGCTCTTTTGTAAATAGGATTAGGGGGCTCCGCATGTTCCTGCTCCTCGCCTGTTCCCACAGGACAGAGAGCCATTAATTAACCCTACACATGCCAGAGGGGACAGCAAGATCTTAGCTTCTCTCTGTGTGATGTCTGGGACGTCTGTACCTATTAAATACAGGCTCTGGGCTATTTGTATCGTGTATTCCTCTGAGAGCAGAGAGAAATGTTCAGAATAAAGGAGGCAGCAGATTACTGCATGTTCGATGTGTGTCGGGGAGCCCAGTGCTGCAAAAGGGGACTATGGAGGTACGGGGCCAAGAATACAAGTGGAACGCAATCAATATTGCAGGTTGCGCTATCCATACCGTGGGCCGGAATTAAGAATAGAACACAATACGGTATTAGAAGAGGATCTTGGCATGGTGAAATTTTTTAGCGCACCCTATATTGTCAATAGGTAGCCATATGACCAAGCATGAATAAGGGTCTGTGACCCCGAAACGTCGCTGTCTGTGCAAAATAAAGTGTGCTGGAGACCCCGCTTTCTTTTTGCGTCAATAGGTAGCACAGGGTGACTGGAAAGCTAAGGTAAAGTGTTAGGGCTAAAATAAATGCATAACAAAACACGTATAATACAGTATATCCAAGTATTTCATATATCTATACGTGTGACTGTGTACATATTTATTGTATTATTTATATGTGTATTTATGTATTTACAGACATATATACACATAAATGCATATGTACACATATATAGACATACAGTATATATATATATATATATATATATATATTAGTGCATTGGGGCCCTTTACAGTCAAGTAGATAAAAACATGTAAAATCATATTTATGCAATAATCATATTTAATAAAGTGTTATACTGTGTATTTACTGTAAATATTTAACATTCCAATGTTTTTCACATAGCAGAATATGTGCTCTGTATTTATAAATAGTTATTCCTATATATATCTGTATATAGCAATACCTATATATAATCATGTATAGATATATATTGTAGCAAAATACCATCAGCTCGCTCTTCTCTCCCCTCACATCTCTCTCTCCTCTGCTCTCTCACAGGTAGATTACAAGTTATGCGCGCTATAGGGAATTTAACGAACGCAACAAGTTGCGTTATTTAACCCTCTATAGCACTGCCATTACAAGTTTTCAAACAGCCAGTTTGTGCGTGCGATATGGTTGCATGCAGCATTGAGCTCCATACCGCACAAAATACAAGCACTGTTTTGACGTGCTTGTGCACGCTTTCCCCATAGACCCAAATGTAAAAATGTTATGTTTAAACTTAACACCCTAACATAAACACCACGTCTAAACACCCCTAATCTGCCGCCCCCGACATCACAGTCACCAAAATAAATCTATTAACCCCTAATCTACCGCTCCCGATATCGCCGCCACTATACTAAAGTTAATTAACCCTATTCCCCTGTACCCCGACATCGCCAACACTATAATAAATCCATGAAGCCCTTCTCCGCCGCTCCCCAATATCGCCACAACTAAATAAAGCTATTAACCACTAAACCTCTGACCTCCCACATCCCTACCACTAAATAAATCTATTAACCCCTAAACCGCCAGCCCCCCACATCACAACAACCTAAATTAAACTATTAACCCCTAAACCTAACCCTAAAACTAACTGTAACCCTAACCGTAACCCTAACCCTAACACCCCCTAACTTTAACATAATTAAAATAGAGCTAAATTAAAGTTACAATTATTAATTAAATAATACCTATTTAAAACTAAATGCATACTTACCTGTGGAATAAAACCTAAGCTAGCTACAATATAACTAATAGTTATATTGTAGCTAGCTTAGGTTTTATTTTTATTTTACAGGTAAATTTGTATTTATTTTAACTAGGAAGACTAGTTAGTAAATAGTTATTAACTATTTACTAACTACCTAGTTAAAATAAATACAAACGTACCTGTGAAATAAAACCAAAGCTGCCTTACAATAAAACCTAACATTACAAAAATAAAAAAACCTACCATTACAAAAAACCCCCACTAAAATTACAAAAAATATAAAAACCTACCATTACAAAAAATAACAGGAATTATCCAAAGCAATAAAAATCATTCCTATTCTAATACCCATTAAAAAAAAAAAAACACCCCAAAATAAAAAACCCTAATCTAATATAAACTACCAAGGGCCCTTAAAAGGGCCTTTTGTAGGGCATTGCCCTAAAGTTAACAGCTCTTTTACTAAAAAAAGAAAATTAAACACCCCCTAACAGTATACAAACCCCCACCCCCCAAGCCCACAAAATAAAAATAAAGTTAAACCTAATCTACCCATTGCCCTGAAAGGGTATTTGTATGGGCATTGCCCTTTAAAGGGCATTCAGCTCTTTTGCTGCCCATTAAAAATAAAAAATGGCTATTCTAAAAAGAAAAACACACCACAAAACGATTTTTTTTACAGAAAATAACAAACAAATTATCCAAAATAATAACAATTATTCCTATTCTTATACCCATTTAAAAAAAACAAAACACCCCAAAATAAAAATACCTAATCTATAATAAACTAACAATAGCCCTTAAAAGGGCCTTTTGTAGGGCATTGCCCTAAGTTAAACAGCTATTTTACCTTAAAAAAATACAAAAGACCCACTAACATTACAAACCCCCAAAATAAAATAAAAAAAACTATCTAAAAAAAACAAATATACCCATTGCCCTGAAAAGTGCATTTGTATGGGCATTGCCCTTTAGTTCTTTTGCATTACCCTGAAAAGGGCATTTAGCTCTTTTAAGAAAAACCTAAACCCTAAACTAAAAAAAAAAACACCCCAAAAAAACCTTTAAAAAAACCTCACACTAACCCCCGACGATCCACTTACAGTTTTTGAGGTCCCACTTGAATGATCTTCATCCAGGCAGCGAGAAGTCTTCATCCAGGTGGCCTCTTCTAGCTTCATCCAGACGGCGAAGTCCTCATTCAGGCGATGAGACGTCTTCAACCAGGCGGCCTTTTCTATCTTCATCCCTGCGGCGCAGAGCGGGTGCATTCTGAAGACATCCGGCGTGGAGCATCCTCTTCATACGGTCCCCGCCTTATGCTGAATCTTCAATGCAAGGTACGCGATTCAAAATTGCGTCCCTTGCATTCCTATTGGCTGATTTGATATTTGAAATTCAAATCAGCCAATAGGATGAGAGCTACTGAAATCCTATTGCCATTCAAAACAGCCAATAGGATGAGAGCTTCTGAAATTCTATTGGCTGTCTAAATCAGCCAATAGAATTTCAGTAGCTCTCATCCTATTGGCTGATTTGAACAGCCAATAGGATTTCAGTAGCTCTCATCCTATTGGCTTATTTGAATTTCCAAAATCAAATCAGCCAATAGGAATGCAAGGGACTCCATTTTGAATCGCATACCTTGCATTGAAGATTCAGTATACGGCGGTGACCGTATGAAGAGAATGCTCCGCGCCGGAAGTCTTCATGATGGACCTGCTCCGCGCCGCCGGTATGAAGATAGAAGATTCCGCCTGGATCAAGATAGAAGAGGCCGCCTGCATGAAGACTTCTCGCTGCCTGAATGAGGACTTTGCCGCCTGGATGAAGTTAGAAGTGGCCGTCTGGATGAAGACTTCTTGCCACCTGGATGAGGACTTCACTGCCTGGATAAAGATCGTTGAAGTGGGACTTCAAAAACTGTAAGTGGATCTTCGGGGGTTAGTGTTAGGTTTTTTTGGGTGGGTTTTTTCTTTAGTTTAGGGTTTGGGCTTTTTGTAAACTAGCTAAATGCCCTTTTCAGGGCAAAGCAAAAGAGCTAAATGCTTTTTTAAGGGCAATGCCCATACAAATGCCCTTTTCAGGGCAATGGGTAGCTTAGGTTTTTGTTAGAGTTAGGTTTTTTATTTTGGGGGGTTGGTTGGGTGGTTGGTTTTACTGTTGGGGGGGTCTTTGTATTTTTTTTTACAGGTAAAAGAGCTGTTTAACTTAGGGCAATGCCCTACAAAAGGTCCTTTTAAGGGATATTGGTTTTTATTTTTGATAATTTCATTTGTTATTTTTTGTAATTTAGTGTTTGTTATGTTTTGTAATTTAGTGTATTTTATTTTTTGTAATTAGATACAGCTAGAATACGAGTTTTGCATTATGAGTGAAAAAGCATCGTTATGCTTCATAATGTTTCTTTTTCCCGAACGCCGCAATTACAAGTCTTGTAGGTATAGGTGTACCGCACACCTTTTTAGCTGTCACGCAATGTCAATACCGCACTTTTAAAAAAGTCCTTTTTCAATGGGACTCCCATAGTGCCAGTATTACGAGTTTGCCTGGGAGGCCAAAAAGTGATTGGTACACCCTATACTGATAAGATCCGTACCTAAAGTCAGTAGTTATGAGTTTTACGTTACAAAACCGTAGCATAAAACTCATAACTAAAGTGTTAAAAAATACACTAACACCCATAAACTACCTATTAACCACTAAAAAAAAGGCCCTCCCGCATTGCAAACACAATAATAAATTTATTAACCCTTAATCTGCACCTCCGGACAGCGCCGCCACTATTAAAATTTTATCAACCATTATTCCGCCGCTCCCTGACATTGTCGCCACTATAATAAACCTATTAACTCCTAAACCGCCGCCCTCCCACATTGCAAACACTATTTAAAGATTATTAACCCCTAATCTGCTGTCCGCTCACATTGCCACTATAATAAACCTATAAACCACTAAACCGCAAGCCCTCCACAACAAAATATACTAAATTAAACTATTAACCCCTAAACCTCTGGCCTCCCACATCACTACATAAATATATTAACCCCTAAACCTAACCCTAACGTAACCATAAGCCTAAGTCTAACCCTAACACCCCCTAACTTAAATATAATTAAAATAAATCTAAATAAACCTTACAATTGTTACCAATATAATTCCTATTTTAAACTAAATACATACCTATAAAATAAAACCTAAGCTAGCTACAAAATAACTAATAGTTATAATATTGTAGCTATCTTAGGTTTTGTTTTATAGGTAATTATGTATTTAGCTTTAAATAGGAATTATTTAGGTAATAATAGTAAGTTTTATTTAGATTTATTTTAAATATATTTAAGTTAGGGGGTGTTAGGATTAGGGTTAGGTTTAGGTTTAGGGGTTAATATATTTATGTAGTGTTAGTGATGTGGGAGGCCAGAGGTTTAGGGGTTAATAACTTTAGTATAGTGGCAGCGACATTGGGGGCGGTAGATTAGGGGCTAATAAGTGTAGGTAGGTGGCGGCGATGTTAGGGCCAGCAGATTGGGGTTAATAAATTTATGTAGGTGGCGGCGATGTTGGGGACGGCACAATTAGGGGTTAATAACTGTAATGTAGGTGGCGGCGATGTTAGGGACGGCATATTAGGGGTTAATAACTGTAATGTAGGTGGCGGCGATGTTAGGGGTGACAGATTAGGGGTTAATAACATTATGTAGGTGGCTGCGATGTTGGGGGCGGCAGATTAGGGGTTAATAACATTAAGGAGGTGGCGGCAATGTCAGGGGCAGAAGATTAGGGGTGTTTAGACGTGTTTTTTATGTTAGGTTTAAACATAACATTTTCTTTCCGCATAGACATCAATGGGGCTGCGTTACGGAGCTTTTGTTTCCACAATCGCAGGTGTTAGGCTTTTTTTTTTGCCGGTTCTCCCCATTGATGTCTATGGGGAAATCGTGCACGAGCACGTCAAAGCAGCGCTTGTATTTAGGTGAGGTATGGAGCTCAATGCCACCATATCGCCCGCGCAAGCCGGGTTTTTTTAAAACCTATAATAGCAGCGCTAGAGGGAGGTGAAATACCACCGCTTTTGTGGAGGTCGTTAAATTGCCTATAGCGCTCAAAACTCGTAATCTAGCTGTATGTTTGTAATTTTTATAGTAGTTAGGATTTTTTTTTGTGTATTTTAGTTTTCTTTAAGTGGTAGTTAGTTTAATAGTTATATTAGTTTAATTGTTAGTTAAAACTTAGTTTTTTTAATTTGACAGGTAAGTTTTAATTTAATTTGAGATAGGGAAATTGTAATTTTAATATAAAGTTAGGGGGGCGTTAAGTTTAGGGGTTACTAGTTTAAATTAGTATATTGCGATGTGGGGGTCTTTCGGTTTAGGGGTTAATAGTTTAATTTAGTATATTTCGTTGTGGGGGGCTAGTGGTTTAGGGGTTAATAGGTTATAGTGGAGGCAATGTAGGGCTTAATAACTTTAGTATAGTGGGGGTGATGTGGGCGGACGGCAGATTATGAAAACAATAAATATAGAGTAGAACAAGTCTCTATATGAGGTGCGCAAAGTTCATAAGGGCGTTCAGTAGGTGGATGTTCCCAGAGTCTTCCGGAGAAGCAGGCAGCACTCTTGGAAAGTGAAGGTGGATGCCTGTGAATCAGAGAGAAAGAAAGAGGCACCTCATGGGACAGTATCGTAACAACCAAATAAGGCAAACAATGAGACAGCCCATGATGGGATATACTCACAAGGATAGCGGCATATGAGGATGCCTAGTAGAGCGGGACGGGACTTTAGGTCGCCCGACAGACATACACAACAGAGCGTGGAGACGTCAGGTCACGGGGCCCCGTTCAGCCAATCCACGACCACAGAGGATCAGCGTCGGACGTCAGAGCTGTTCCGGGAGTAGCCAATGCCAGGCTTCACGTATGGACAGGCAGGTCGGCAGACCAATCAGGATAATGGATCAGGATAATGAAGAGCAAGAAGTGGTATGGATAAAAAACTCGTATTTATTGAGTTATTTAAAAACAAATGGCATACAGCAACGCGTTTCTCGACCTACGGGTCGTTTCATCAGGCTGATAATGCCTATCTCACAACTTGCTCTACTTATAGTATTTGATAACCTATCAAATGCTGACCTCACTCACACACCCCTATAGGGAGCCAATCAGAGAGTAGTCTATAGAAGGGCTCCCACCTTAAAAACACTGCTGGCTCCTAGTAAAGTGGTAAAACATAAGATACCACCTACACGTAACCATCAATCAGTATGCCAATTACCATCAGGTGCTTTTAAATGTAGGTCTAATAGATGCAAGATGTGCATATTTGTGGACAATAAACAAAAAACTTTTAAATCTAGCGTCACCAAAAAATCATACACTATTATTGGGCATGTGTACTGTGCATCTAATTATGTTGTTTATTTGTTGACATGCATGTGTGGAATACAGTACATGGGGCGCACCTGTAGGCGTCTTAGCACTAGGTGGGCAGAGCACCAACGAAATATGAAAAATAACTATAGACTTCACAGTGTATCTAGACACTGTAACAATGCCCATAATGGTGACCTTAAATGCTTTTCTATCAACCCCATCGAACATATACCTAAGTCTCACTTATATAATCGTTTTTTTAGACTCAGGCAGAGGGAGACTTACTGGATTCATGTACTGAAGAGCATGCACCCTGACGGCCTGAATCTATGTGTCGATTTGGCCGCCTTTCAGTGACTGGCTCTTGTGGGTCTCCCTCTCCATTAATGAGTCCTGGTCCATGGGACTGTAACTGACAGGTCATGTGTGTATTATCATGCTATCATCAATATTGGGTTCATTTTACAAGTACCTCCGTTGTGGCTATACACCTGCATTTGGGATACATATATGTTAAGAAGGGCCATATCGAATCTCCCGTAATATATGAGCCCTGATCATAGGACAGCGCTATATAGGATATACATCCCTACTAACTATATTTTATAATGTACTATATTGTTACTATATCTTTCCAATTAGTTTTGGTCTGGTGGTGACTTATGTCACGTCTGAGATCCCTGACCTTTTTTATATAATATGTATGCTTTTTACAATATATATGCTTGTATGTTAGAATGTATTGGTCTGTCTTATCTGTGAGACTATGACATATGTCTAGTCAGAAAGGACATTTACTGTATAGGAATGCCTGTTCATATGAACTTATGCAATTTTTTTGTTCCTGGTCGCACTGACGCTTTTATATAAACATGTAGGGTGTTATTTTTACCCCAAGTTGTTGCATACAGGATCAATGAAGTTGTTTAATATCGTGATCAATTGTGCATATATTTTATTACTTATATTAGAGTTGTCATATGTAGATGTTTTAGTATTATACAATGTTAAGATGAATAGTTACCAATTTTCAATTTTAAATATATTTGAAAGCCGTTGTGGCTCACGTCACACACACACCTTACCTATTGGACGAATGTGAATGGCCATGAACCAATCCTTGTTTGGCTCTCTGATTGGCTCCCTATAGGGGTGTGTGAGTGAGGTCAGCATTTGATAGGTTATCAAATACTATAAGTAGAGCAAGTTGTGAGATAGGCATTATCAGCCTGATGAAACGACCCGTAGGTCGAGAAACGCGTTGCTGTATGCCTTTTGTTTTTAAATAACTCAATAAATACAAGTTTTTTATCCATACCACTTCTTGCTCTTCATTATCCTGATCCATTATCCTGATTGGTCTGCCGACCTGCCTGTCCATACGTGAAGCCTGGCATTGGCTACTCCCGGAACAGCTCTGACGTCCAACGCTGATCCTCTGTGGTCGTGGATTGGCTGAACGGGGCCCCGTGACCTGACGTCTCCACGCACTGTTGTGTATGTCTGTCGGGCGACCTAAAGTCCCGTCCCGCTCTACTAGGCATCCTCATATGCCGCTATCCTTGTGAGTATATGCCATTACGGGCTGTCTCATTGTTTGCCTTATTTGGTTGTTACGATACTGTCCCATGAGGCGCCTCTTTCTTTCTCTCTGATTCACAGGACGGCAGATTAGGGGTTAATAATGTTTAAATAGTGTTTACAATGTGGGAGGGCGGCGGTTTAGGGGTTAATAACTTTATTATAGTGGACGATGTCGGGCAGCGGAGTAATAGGGGTTAAAACCTTTTATTAGTGGCGGCGATGTTGGGAGCATCAGATAAGGGGTTAATAGGTTTAATATAGTGTTTGCGATGCAAAGGGCCTCGGTTTAGGGGTTAATAGGTAGTTTATGGGTGTTTAGTGTACTTTGTAACACTTTAGTTATGAGTTTTGTGTAACAGTTTTGTTGCATAAAACTCATAACTACTGCTATCAGACTGCGAAACGGATCTTGTCGTTATAGGCTGCAACGCAAGCTTTTTAGCCTCACAGCAAAACTCGTAATGGCAGCACTATGGAAGTCCCATGAAAAAACATAATTTTTACGTGTGCGGGTCTGACATTGCTTTACAGGCTAAAGGCTTTCGGTACAGCTATAACGACAAGACTTGTAATGGCTGCGGTGCTGTTTCAAAGCTGAAATTTCATTTTTTTCAGCATTAAAACACGAACTCACAACTTGTAATCTAGGTGTCAGTTAGTCCCTCACCTCTCTCAGTTCTCCCCTCTCTCTCCTAACCTCTCTCAGTTCTCCCCTCACCTCTCTCTCCTAACCTCTCTCAGTTCTCCTCTCACCTATCTCTCCTCACCTCTCCATCATCACCTCTCTCTCCTCACCTCTCCCATTTCTCCCATCACCTCTCTCTTCTCACCTCTCTCAGTTCTCCCCTCACCTGTCTCTCCCTCAATTCTCTCTCTCCTCGCCTTTCTCTCCCCTCACCTCTCTGTCTCCTCACCTCTCTCTCCTCACTTCTCCATCCTCACCTCTCTCTCCTCATCTCTCCCATTTCTCCCCTCACCTCTCTCTTCTCACCTCTCTCAGGTCTCCCCTCACCTCTCTCTCCCTCAATTCTCTCTCTCCTCACCTTTCTCTCCCCTCACCTCGCTGTCTCCTCACTGCTCTCTCCCCTCACCTCTCTCTCTCCTCACCTCTCTCAGTTCTCCCCTCACCTATCCCTCCTCACCTCTCCTTTCTCTCCTCACTTCCCAGTCCTCACCTTTTTCTCCTCACCTCTCTCATTTCTCCCCTCACCTCTCTCCTCATCTTTCTCTCCCCTCACCTATCTCTCCCCTCACCTCTCTCTCTCCTCACCCCTCTCTCCCCTTAATTCTCTCTCCCCCTCACCTCTCTCTCCCCTCACCTCTCTTTCCCCTCAATTTTCTCTCTCCTCTCCTCATCTCTCTCTCCCCTCACCTCTCTCTTCTCACCTCTCTCTCCCCCTCAGCTCTCTCTCCCCCTCAGCTCTCTCTCCCCCTCACCTCTCGCTCCCCCACCTCTCTCTCTCTCCTCTCTCTCTCCTCAATTCTCTCTTTCCTCCCCTTTCTCTCCCCTCACATCTCTCTCCTCACCTTTCTCTCCCTCACCTCTCTCTATCCCCACCTCTCTATTTCCTCTCCTCTCTCTCCCCTCACCTCTCTCTCCTCACCTCTCTCTCCCCTCATTTCTCTCTCCTCACCTCTCTCAGTTCTCCCCTCACCTCTCTCTCTTTACCTCTTTTTCCCCTCACCTCTCTACCCACCTCTCTCTTTCCTCACCTCTCTCTCCCCTCACTGCTCTCTCTTCTCCTCTCTCTCCTTACCTCTCTCTCTCCTAACCTCTCTCTCCTCCCTTCTCTCTCCCTTCACCTCTCTCTCCTCACCTCTCTCTCCCCTCACCTCTCCCCTCACCTCTCTCTCCTCACCTCTCTCTCCCCCTCACCTCTCTTTCTCCTCACCTCTCTCTCCCCTCAAATCTCTCCCCCCTCTCCATCTACCTCCCCTCATCTCTCTCTCTCCTCACCTCTCTCCTTAACTCTCTTTCCCCTCACCTCTCTTTCCTCTCACCTCTCTCCTCACCTCTCTGTTCCCCTAAATTCTCTCTCACATTTCTCTCCCCTCACCTCTCTCTCTCTCTCCTCACCTTTCTTTCCCTCATCTATCTCTCCTCACATCTCTCTCCCCTCACCTCTCTCTCCTCACCTCTCTCTCCTCTCACCTCTCTCTCTCTCTCCTCAACTCTCTCTCTTCTCACCTCACATCTCTCTCCCCTCACCTATCTCACCTCACCTCTCAGTTTTCCCCTCACTTCTCTATCCTCAAGTCTCCCTCTCCCCTCACCTCTCTCTCCTCACCTCTCTCTCATCACCTCTCTCAGTTTTCCCCTCACCTCTCTCTCCTCACCTCTCTCTCCTCCCCTCACCTGCCTCTCTCCTCACCTCTCTCTTCCCTCATCTCTCTCTCCCCTCACCTCTCTCTTCTCACCTTTCTCTCTCCTTGCCTCTCTCTTTCCTCACCTCTCTCTCTCCTAACCTGTCTCTCCCCACCTATCTCTCACCTCACCTCTCTCTCCTCACCTCTCTCTCCTCACATCTCTCTCCCCCTCACCTCTCTTTCTCCTTACCTCTCTCCCCTCCCCTCCCCTCCCCTCACCTCTCCCCCCTCCCCTCCCCTCTCTTACTCCCCTCATATCTCTCTCTCCTCACCTCTCTCCTTAACTCTCTCTCCCCTTACCTCTCTTTCCTCTCACCTATCTCTCTATTCACCTATCTTTCCCCTAAATTCTCTCTCACCTTTCTCTCCCCTCACCTCTCTCTCTCCTCACCTTTCTTTCCCTCATCTCTCCTCACGTCTCTCTCCCCTCACCTCTCTCTCCTAACCTTTCTCTCTCCTCAACTCTCTCTCTTCTCACCTCACAGCTTTCTCCCCTCACCTATCTCACCTCACCTCTCAGTTTTCCCCTCACCTCTCTATCCTCAAGTCTCCCTCCCCCTCACCTTTATCTCCTCACCTCTCTCTCCTCACCTCTCTCAGTTTTCCCCTCACCTCTCTTTCCTCACCTCTCTTTCCTCACCTCTCTCTCCTTACTTCTCTCTCCCTCCCCTCACCTGTCTCTCTCTCCTCACCTCTCTCTTCCCTCACCTCTCTCTCCCCTCACCTCTCTCTCTTCTCACCTTTCTCTCTCCTCGCCTCTCTCTTTCCTCACCTCCCTCTCTCTCTTAACCTGTCTCTCCCCACCTATCTCTCACCTCACCTCTCTCTCCCGTCACCTCTCTCTCCCGTCACCTCTCTCTCCTCACATCTCTCTCCCCCTCACCTCTCTTTCTCCTCACCTCTCTCCCCTCACCTCTCCCCCCCTCACCTCCCCTCTCTCTCTTCCTCCCCCTATATCTCTCTCTCCTCACCTCTCTCCTTAACTCTCTCTCCCCTTACCTCTCTTTCCTCTCACCTCTCTCTCTCCTCACCTCTTTCCTCTCACCTCTATCTCTTCTCACCTCACAGCTTTCTCCCCTTACCTATCTCACCTTACGTCTCAGTTTTCCCCTCACCTCTCTATCCTCAAGTCTCCCTCTCCCCTAACCTCTCTCTCCTCACCTCTCTCAGTTTTCCCCTCACCTCTCTCTCCATCCCCTCACCTGTCTCTCTCTCTCCTCACCTCTCTCTCCTCTCACCTCTCTCTCCTCACCTCTCTCTCCTCACCTCTCTCAGTTTCCCCCTCACCTCTCTTTCCTCACCTCTCTTTCCTCACCTCTCTCTCCTTACTTCTCTCTCCCTCCCCTTACCTGTCTCTCTCTCCTCACCTTTCTCTTCCCTCACCTCTCTCTCCTTACTTCTCTATCCCTCCCCTCACCTGTCTCTCTCTCCTCACCTCTCTCTTCCCTCACCTCTCTCTTTCCTCACCTCCCTCTCTCTCTTAACCTGTCTCTCCCCACCTATCTCTCACCTCACCTCTCTCTCCCGTCACCTCTCTCTCCCCTCACCTCTCTCTCCTCACATCTCTCTCCCCCTCACCTCTCTTTCTCCTCACCTCTCTCCCCTCACCTCCCCTCTCTCTCTTCCTCCCCTTATATCTCTCTCTCCTCATCTCTCTCCTTAACTCTCTCTCCCCTTACCTCTCTTTCCTCTCACCTCTCTCTCTCTCTCCTCACCTCTCTTTCCTCTCACCTCTATCTCTTCTCACCTCACAGCTTTCTCCCCTTACCTATCTCACCTTACGTCTCAGTTTTCCCCTCACCTCTCTATCCTCAAGTCTCCCTCTCCCCTAACCTCTCTCTCCTCACCTCTCTCAGTTTTCCCCTCACCTCTCTCTCCATCCCCTCACCTGTCTCTCTCTCTCCTCACCTCTCTCTCCTCTCACCTCTCTCTCCTCACCTCTCTCAATTTTCCCCACACCTCTCTCTCCTCACCTCTCTCTCCTTACCTCTATCTCTCTCCCCTCACATCTCTCTCCCCTCACATCTCTCTCTCCTCACCTCTCTCTTCCCTCACCTCTCTTTCCTCCCCTCTCTCTCCCCTCACCTCTCTCTCTTCTCACCTTTCTCTCTCCTCACCTCTCTCTTTCCTCACCTCTCTCTTCTTACCTTTCTCTCTCTTCACCTCTCTCTTTCCTCACCTCTCTCTCCTAACCTGTCTCTCCTCACCTCTCTCTCCCCTCACCTCTTTCTCCTCCGCCTCTCTCTCTCCTCACCTCTCTCTCCTTACCTCTCTCTCCTCACCTCTTTCTCTCCTAACCTGTCTCTCCCCACGTATCTCTCTCCTCACCTTTCTCTCCCCTCACCTCTCTCTCTCCTCACCCCTCTCTCCCCTTAATTCACTCTCCCCCTCACCTCTCTCTCCCCTCAATTTTCTCTCTCCTCGCCTTTCTCTCCCCTCACGTTTCTCTCCTCACCTCTCTCTCCACTCACCTCTCTCTCTCTCCTCACCTCTCTCCTCACCTCTCTCTTCTCACCTCTCTCTCCCCCTCAGCTCTCTCTCCCCCTCACCTCTCTCTCCCCTCAAATCTCTCCCCCTCACTTCTCGCTCCCCCACCTCTCTCTCTCCTCTCTCTTTCCTCACCTTTCTCTCCCCTCACATCTCTCTCCTCACCTTTCTCTCCCTCACCTCTCTCTATCCCCACCTCTCTCTTTCCTCTCCTCTCTCTCCCCCTCACCTCTCTTTCTCCTCACCTCTCTCCCCTCACCTCTCCCCCCCTCACCTTCCCTCTCTCTCTTCCTCCCCTTATATCTCTCTCTCCTCACCTCTCTCCTTAACTCTCTCTCCCCTTACCTCTCTTTCCTCTCACCTCTCTCTCTCCTCACCTCTTTCCTCTCACCTCTATCTCTTCTCACCTCACAGCTTTCTCCCCTTACCTATCTCACCTTACGTCTCAGTTTTCCCCTCACCTCTCTATCCTCAAGTCTCCCTCTCCCCTAACCTCTCTCTCCTCACCTCTCTCAGTTTTCCCCTCACCTCTCTCTCCATCCCCTCATCTGTCTCTCTCTCTCTCCTCACCTCTCTCTCCTCTCACCTCTCTCTCCTCACCTCTCTCTCCTCACCTCTCTCAATTTTCCCCACACCTCTCTCTCCTCACCTCTCTCTCCTTACCTCTATCTCTCTCCCCTCACATCTCTCTCTCCTCACCTCTCTTTCCTCCCCTCTCTCTCCCCTCACCTCTCTCTCTTCTCACCTTTCTCTCTCCTCACCTCTCTCTTTCCTCACCTCTCTTCTTACCTTTCTCTCTCTTCACCTCTCTCTTTCCTCACCTCTCTCTCTCCTAACCTGTCTCTCCTCACCTCTCTCTCCCCTCACCTCTTTCTCCTCCGCCTCTCTCTCTCCTCACCTCTCTCTCCTTACCTCTCTCTCCTCACCTCTTTCTCTCCTAACCTGTCTCTCCCCACGTATCTCTCTCCTCACCTTTCTCTCCCCTCACCTCTCTCTCTCCTCACCCCTCTCTCCCCTTAATTCACTCTCCCCCTCACCTCTCTCTCCCCTCAATTTTCTCTCTCCTCGCCTTTCTCTCCCCTCACCTTTCTCTCCTCACCTCTCTCTCCACTCACCTCTCTCTCTCTCCTCACCTCTCCCCTCACCTCTCTCTTCTCACCTCTCTCTCCTACTCAGCTCTCTCTCCCCCTCACCTCTCTCTCCCCTCAAATCTCTCTCCCCTCACTTCTCGCTCCCCCACCTCTCTCTCTCCTCTCTCTTTCCTCGCCTTTCTCTCCCCTCACATCTCTCTCCTCACCTTTCTCTCCCTCACCTCTCTCTATCCCCACCTCTCTCTTTCCTCTCCTCTCTCTCCCCTCACCTCTCTCTCCTCACCTCTCTCTCCCCTCACTTCTCTCTCCTCACCTCTCTTAGTTCTCCCCTCACCTCTCTCTCTTTACCTCTCTTTCCCCTCACCTCTCTCCCCACCTCTCTCTTTCCTCACCTCTCTCTCCCCTCACTTCTCTCTCTTCTTCTCTCTCTCCTTACCTCTCTCTCTCTCTCTCTCTCTCCTTACCTCTTTCTCTCCTAACCTCTCTCTCCTCCCTTCTCTCTCCCTTCACCTCTCTCTCCCCTCACCTCTCTCTCTCTTAACCTCTCCCCTCACCTCTCTCTCCTCACCTCTCTCTCACCCTCACCTCTCTTTCTCCTCACCTCTCTCTCCCCTCCCCTCTCCCTCTACCTCCTCTCATCTCTCTCTCTCCTCACCTCTCTCCTTAACTCTCTCTCCCCTCACCTCTCTTTCCTCTCATCTCTCTCTCTCCTCACCTCTCTTTCCCCTAAATTCTCTCACCTTTCTCTCCCCTCACCTCTCTCTCTCCTCACCTTTCTCTCTCCTCACCTTTCTTTCCCTCATCTCTCTCTCCTCACATCTCTCTCCCCTCACCTCTCTCCTCACCTCTCTCTCCTCTCACCTCTCTCTCTCCTCAACTCTCTCTCTTCTCACCTCACAGCTCTCTCCCCTCACCTATCTCACCTCACCTCTCTCTCCTCACCTCTCTCAGTTTTCCCCTCACCTCTCTATCCTCAAGTCTCCCTCTCCCCTCACCTCTCTCTCCTCACCTCTCTCAGTTTTCCCCTCACCTTTCTCCTCACCTCTATCTCCTTACCTCTCTCTCCCTCTCCTCACCTGTCTCTCTCTCCTCACCTCTCTCTTCCCTCACCTCTCTCTCCCCTCACCTCTCTCTCTTCTCACCTTTCTCTCTCCTCGCCTCTCTCTTTCCTCACCTCTTTCTCTCCTAACCTGTCTCTCCCCACCTATCTATCACCTCACCTCTCTCTCCCCTCACCTCTCTCTCCTCACCTCTCTCCTCACCTCTCTCTCCTCACATCTCTCTCCACTCACCTCTCTTTCTCCTCACCTCTCTCCCCTCAAATCTCACCCCTCACCACTCCCCCCTCCCCTCTCTTCCTCCCCTCATATCTCTCTCTCCTCACCTCTCTCCTTAACTCTCTCTCCCCTCACCTCTCTTTCCTCTCACCTCTCTCTCTCCTCACCTCTCTTTCCCCTCAACTCGCTCTCTTCTCACCTCACAGCTTTCTCCCCTTACCTATCTCACCTCACCTCTCAGTTTTCCCCTCACCTCTCTACCCTCAGGTCTCTCTCTCCTCACCTCTCTCTCCTCACCTCTCTCAGTTTTCCCCTCACCTCTCTCTCCTCACCTCTCTCTCCCTCCCCTCACCTGTCTCTCTCTCCTCACCTCTCTCTTCCCTCACCTCTCTCTCCCCTCACCTCTCTCTCTTCTCACCTTTCTCTCTCCTTGCCTCTCTCTTTCCTCACCTCTCTCTCTCCTAACCTGTCTCTCCCCTAACCTGTCTCTCCCCACTTATCTCTCACCTCACCTCTCTCTCCCCTCACCTCTCTCTCCTCACCTCTCTCCTCACCTCTCTCTCCTTACCTCTCTCTCCCTCCCCTCACCTGTCTCTCTCTCCTCACCTCTCTCTTCCCTCACCTCTCTCTCCCCTCACCTCTCTCTCTTCTCATCTTTCTCTCTCATTTCCTCTCTCTTTC
>NC_069505.1:422853517-422861017 GCF_027579735.1 Bombina bombina
CCTCACCTCTCTCTCATCACCTTTCTCTCCCTCATCTCTCTCTCTCCTCACATCTCTCTCCCATCACCTTTCTCTCCTCACCTCTCTCTCCACTCACCTCTCTCTCTCCCCTCACCTCTCTCTCTTTCCTCACCTCTCAGTTCTCTCCTCACCTCTCAGTTCTCCCCCCACCTCTCAGTTCTCCCCCCACCTCTCAGTTCTCCCCTCACCAATCTCACCCCACCTCTCAGTTTTCCCCTCACATCTCTATCCTCACATCTCCCTCTCCCCTCACCGCTCTCTCTCTCTCTCCTCACCTCTCTCTCTCCTCACCTCTCTCAGTTTTCCCCACACCTCTCTCTCCTTACCTCTCTCTCTCTCCTTACCTCTCTCTCTCCCCTCACATCTCTCTCTCCTCACATCTCTTTCCTCACCTCTCTCCCTCTTCTCACCTTTCTCTCTCCTCACCTCTCTCTTTCCTCACCTCTCTCTTCTTACCTTTCTCTCTCTTCACCTCTCTCTTTCCTCACCTCTCTCTCTCTCCTAACCTGTCTCTCCTCACCTCTTTCTCCTCTCTCTCTCTCTCTCTCTCTCTCTCTCTCTCTCTCTCTCTCTCTCTCTCTCTCTCTCTCTCTCTCTCTCTCCTCACCTCTCTCTCCTTACCTCTCTTTCTCCTCACCTCTATCTCCTCACCTCTTTCTCTCCTAACCTGTCTCTCCCCACCTATCTCTCTCCTCACCTCTCTCTCCTCCCCTCTCTCTCTCCTCCCCTCTCTCTCTCCTCACCTCTAGCCACACCTCTCTCTCTCTTCACCCCTCTCTTTCCTCACCTCTCTCTCCTTACGTCTCTCTCTCCTCACCTCTCTTTCCTCACCTCTCACTTCTCACCTCTCTCAGTTTTCCCCTCACCTCTCTCTGCTTACCTCTCTCTCCTTACCTCTCTCTCTCCTCACCTCTCTTTCCTCTCACCTCTCTCTCTCCTCACCTCTCTTTCCCCTCAATTCTCTCTCTCCTCACCTTTCTCTCCCCTCACCTCTCTCTCTCTCCTCACCTTTCTCTCCCTCATCTCTCTCTCTCCTCACATCTCTCTCCCATCACCTTTCTCTCCTCACCTCTCTCTCCACTCACCTCTCTCTCTCCCCTCACCTCTCTCTCTTTCCTCACCTCTCAGTTCTCTCCTCACCTCTCAGTTCTCCCCCCACGTCTCAGTTCTCCCCTCACCTATCTCATCCCACCTCTCAGTTTTCCCCTCACATCTCTATCCTCACATCTCCCTCTCACCTCTCTCTCTCTCCTCACCTCTCTCTCTCCTCACCTCTCTCACTTTTCCCCACACCTCTCTCTCCTCACCTCTCTCTCTCCCCTCACATCTCTCTCACTTTTCCCCACACCTCTCTCTCCTCACCTCTCTCTCTCCCCTCACATCTCTCTCCCCTCACATCTCTCTCCCCTCACATCTCTCTCTCCTCACCTCTCTCTTCCCTCACCTCTCTTTCCTCACCTCTCTCTCCCCTCACCTTTCTCTCCCCTCACCTCTATCTCTTCTCACCTTTCTCTCTCCTAACCTCTCTCTTTCCTCACCTCTCTCTTCTTACCTTTCTCTCTCTTCACTTCTCTCTTTCCTCACCTCTCTCTCTCTCTCTCTCCTAACCTGTCTCTCCTTACCTCTCTCTCTCCTCCCCTCTCTCTCTCCTCACCTCTAGCCACACCTCTCTCTCTCTTCACCTCTCTCTTTCCTCACCTCTCTCTCCTTACCTCTCTCTCTCCTCACCTCTCTTTCCTCACCTCTCTGTTTTCCCCTCACCTCTCTCTGCTTACCTCTTTCTCCTTACCTCTCTCTCTCTCCCGTCACCTCTCTCCTCACCTCACTCTCCCCTCACCTCTCTCTCTTCTCACTGTTCTCTCTCCTCGCCTCTCTCTTTCCTCACCCCCCTCTCTCTCTCTCTCTCTCTCTCTCTCTCTCTCCTAACCTGTCTCTCCCCACCTATCTCTCTCCTCACCTCTCTCTCCTCACCTCTCCCCTTACCTCTCTCCTCATATCTCTCTCCCCCTCACCTCTCTTTTTCCTCACCTCTCTCCCCTCAAATCTCTCCCCCTTCACCTCTCTCTCCCTCTCTCCCTCCTCTCCCTCCCTACCTCCCCTCTCTCTCTACCTCCCCTCATATCTCTCTCCTCACTTCTCTCCTTAACTCTCTCTCCCCTCACCTCTCTTTCCTCTCACTTCTCTCTCTCCTCACCTCTCTTTCCCCTCAATTCACTCTCTCCTCACCTTTCTCTCCCCTCACATCTCTCTCTTCTCACATTTCTCTCAGTCATCTCTCTCTCCTCACGTCTCTCTCCCCTCACCTCTCTCTCCTCTCACCTCTCTCTCTCCTCACCTCTCAGTTCTCCCCTCACTTCTCAGTTCTCCCCACACCTATCTCACCTCACCTCTCAGTTTTCCCCTCACCTCTCTATTATCACATATCCGTCTCCCTTCACCTCTCTCTCTCCTCACCTCTCTCTCCCCTTTCTTCTCTCTCCTCACCTCTCTCTCTCCTCACCTCTCTCTTGCCTCACCTCTCTTTCCTCACCTCTCTCTCCCCTCACCTCTCTCTCTTCTCACCTTTCTCTCTCCTTGCCTCTCTCTTTCCTCACCTCTCTCTCTTTACCTCTCTCTCTCTTCATCTCCCTCTTTCCTCACCTCTCTCCTAACCTGTCTCTCCTTACCTCTCTCTCCTCACCTCTCTCTCTCCTCACCTCTCTCTCTCCTAACCTGTCACTCCCCACCTATCTCTCTCCTCATCTATCTCTCCTCACCTTTCTCTCTCCTCGCCTCTCTCTTTCCTCACCTCTCTCTCCTTACCTCTCTCTCTCTTCACCTCCCTCTTTCCTCACCTCTTTCCTAACCGGTCTCTCCTTACCTCTCTCTCTCCTCACCTCTTTCTCCTCACCTCTCTCTCTCCTAACCTGTCTCTCCTCACCTCTCTCTCCTCCCCTCTCTCTCTCTCTCTCTCCTCATCTCTCTCTCTCTTCACCTCTCTCTTTCCTCACCTCTCTCTCTCCAAACCTGTCTCTCCTCATCTCTCTCTCCCCTCACCTCTTTCTCCTCCCCTCTCTCTCTCCTCACTCTCTCTCCTTACCTCTCTCTCCTCACCTCTCTCTCCTCCCATCTCTCTCCTCGCCTCTCTCTTTCCTCACCTCTTTCTCCTTACCTCTCTCTCTCTTCACCTCCCTGTTTCCTAACCTCTCTCTCTCCTCACATCTCTCTCCCCCTCACCTCTCTTTTTCCTCACCTCTCTCCCCTCCTCACCTCCCTCCCCTCTCTCTACCTCCCCTCTCTCTCTACCTCCCCTGATATCTCTCTCTCCTCACTTCTCTCCTTAACTTTCTCTCCCCTCGCCTCTCTTTCCTCTCACTTCTCTCTCTCCTCACCTCTCTTTCCCCTCAATTCTCTCTCTCCTCACCTTTCTCTCCCCTCACATCTCTCTCTTCTCACCTTTCTCTCCCTCACCTCTCTCTCCTCACCTCTCTCTCCTCACCTCTCTCTTCCTTCACCTCTCTCTCTCCTCACCTCTCAGTTCTCCACTCACTCCTCAGTTCTCCCCTCACCTATCTCACCTCACCTCTCAGTTTTCCCCTCACCTCTCTATTATCACATCTCCCTCTCCCCTCACCTCTCTCTCCTCACCTCTCTCTCCCCTCACCTCTCTCTCCTCACCCCTCTCAGTTTTCCCCACACCTCTCTCTCTCTCTTTACCTCTCTCTCTCTCTCTCTCCCCTCACCTCTCTCTCCCCTCACCTCTCTCTCTCCTCACCTCTCTCTTCCCTCTCCTCTCTTTCCTCACCTCTCTCTCCCCTCACCTCTCTCTCTTCTCATATTTCTCTCTCCTCACCTCTCTCTCCTTACCTCTCTCTCTCTTCACCTCCCTCTTTCCTCACCTCTCTCTCTCATAACCTGTATCTCCTTAACTCTCTCTCTCTTCACCTCCCTCTTTCCTTACCTCTTTCCTAACATGTCTCTCCTTTCCTCTCTCTCCCCTCACCTCTTTCTCCTCCCCCCCTCTCTCTCTCTCTCTCTCTCTCCTAATCTCTCTCTTCACCTCTTTCTCCTCACCTCTCTCTCTCTCCTAACCTGTCTCTCCCCACCTCTCTCTCCCCTCACCTCTCTCTCTTCTCATCTTTCTCTCTCCTCACCTCTCTCTCCTTACCTCTCTCTCTCTTCACCTCCCTCTTTCCTCACCTCTCTCTCTCTCCTAACCTGTATCTCCTTAACTCTCTCTCTCTTCACCTCCCTCTTTCCTCACCTCTTTCCTAACATGTCTCTCCTTTCCTCTCTCTCCCCTCACCTCTCTCTCCTCCCCCTCTCTCTCTCTCTCTCTCTCTCTCCTAATCTCTCTCTCTTCACCTCTCTCTTTCTTCACCTCTCTCTCTCCGAACCTGTCTCTCCTCATCTCTCTCTCCCCTCACCTCTTTCTCCTCCCCTCTCTCTCTCCTCACCTCTCTCTCCTTACCTCTCTCTCTCCTCACCTCTCTCTCTTCTCCCATCTCTCTCCTCACCTTTCTCTCTCCTCGCCTCTCTCTTTCCTCACCTCTCTCTCCTTATCTCTCTTCACCTCCCTGTTTCCTAACCTCTCTCTCTCTCCTCACATCTCTCTCCCCCTCACCTCTCTTTTTCCTCACCTCTCTCACCTCCTCACCTCTCTCCCCTCCTCACCTCTCTCTCCCTCCCTCTCCTCCCTCCCCTCTCTCTACCTCCCCTCTCTCATCTCTCTCACTTCTCTCCTTAACTCTCTCTCCCTTCACCTCTCTTTCCTCTCACTTCTCTCTCTCCTCACCTCTCTTTCCCCTCAATTCTCTCTCTCCTCACCTTTCTCTCCCCTCACATCTCTCTCTTTTCACCTTTCTCTCCCTCACCTCTCTCTCCTCACCTCCTTCTCCCTTCACCTCTCTCTCTCCTTACCTCTCAGTTCTCCTCTAACCTATCTCACCTCACCTCCCAGTTTTCCCCTCACCTCTCTATTATCACATCTCCCTCTCCCCTCACCTCTCTCTCTCTCCTCACCTCTCTCTCCCCCCACCTCTCTCTCCTCACCTCTCTCTCCTCACCCCTCTCAGTTTTCCCCACACCTTTCTCTCTCTTTACCTCTCTCTCTCCCCTCACCTCTCTCTCCCCTCACCTCTCTCTCTCTTCTCACCTCTCTCTTCCCTCACCTCTCTTTCCTCACCTCTCTCTCCCCTCACCTCTCTCTCTTCTCATCTTTCTCTCTCCTCACCTCTCTCTTTCCTCACCTCTCTCTCCTTACCTCTCTCTCTCTTCACCTCCCTCTTTCCTCACCTCTCTCTCCTTACCTCTCTCTCTCTTCACCTCCCTCTTTCCTCACCTCTCTCTCTCCTAACCTGTCTCTCCTTACCTCTCTCTCTCCCCTCACCTCTTTCTCCTCAGCTCTCTCTCTCCTAACCTGTCTCTCCCCACCTATCTCTCTCCTCACTTCTCTCTCCCCACCTATCTCTCTCCTCACCTCTCTCTCCTCCCCTCTCTCTCCTCACCTTTCTCTCTCCTCGTCTCTCTCTTTCCTCACCTCTCTCTCCTTACCTCTGTCTCTCTCTTCACCTCCCTCTTTCCTCACCTCTCTCCTAACCTGTCTCTCCTTACCTCTCTCTCCCCTCACCTCTTTCTCCTCCCCTCTCTCTCTCCTCACCTCTCTCTCTCCTAACCTGTCTCTCCCCACCTATCTCTCTCCTCACCTCTCGCTCCTCCCCTCTCTCTCTCTCCTCGTCACTCTATCTCTTCAACTCTCTCTTTCCTCACCTCTCTCTCTCCGCATCTCTCTCTCCCCTCACCTCTTTCTCCTCCCCTCTCTCTCTCATCACCTCTTTCTCCTTACCTCTCTCTCCCCTCACCTCTTTCTCCTCCCCTCTCTCTCTCCTCACCTCTCTCTCTCCTCACCTTTCTCTCTCCTCGCCTCTCTCTTTCCTCACCTCTCTCTCCTTACCTCTCTCTCTCTTCACCTCCCTCTTTCCTCACCTCTCTCCTAACCTGTCTCTCCTTACCTCTCTCTCCCCTCACCTTTTTCTCCTTCTCCCCCCCTCTCTCTCTCCTCACCTATCTCTCTCCTAACCTGTCTCTCCCCACCTATCTCTCTCCTCACATCTCGCTCCTCCCCTCTCTCCTCACCTCTCTCTCTCCACCTCTCTCTCTTTCCTCACCTCTCTCCAAACCTGTCTCTCCTCACCTCTCTCTCCCCTCACCTCTTTCTCCTCACCTCTCTCTCCTTACCTCTCTCTCTCTCCTCACCTCTCTATCTCTTCTAACCTGTCTCTCCTCCCCTATGTCTCCCCTCCTCTCACCTCTCTCTCCTCACCTCTCTCCTCACCTCCCCCCTCACTCTCTCTCTCCTCACCTCTCTCTTCCCTCACATCTCTCTCCCCTCACCTACCTCTCCCTCCCCTCTCTCTCTCCCCTCACCTCTCTTTCCCCTCACTTCCCCTCTCTCTCTCCTCTCACCTCCCTCTCTCTCCTCAAATCTCCCCTCAAATCTCTCTCCCCTCACCTCTCTCTCCCCTCACCTCTCTCTCCCCTCAAATCTCTCTCCCCTCCCCTCCCCTCTCTCTCCCCTCTCTTTCTCCTCACCTCTTTTTCCCCTCTCTCCTCACCTCTCTTTCCCCTCACTTCCTCTCTCTCTCTCCTCTCACCTCCCTCTCTCTCCTCACCTCTCTCTCCCCTCACCTCTCTCTCCCCTCACCTCTCTCTCCTCTCCCCTCACCTCTCAGTTCTCCCCTCACCTCTCAGTTCCCCCCTCACCTCTCTCTCCCCTCACCTCTCAGTTCTCCCCTCACATCTCAGTTCCCCCCTCACCTCTCTCTCCCCTCACCTCTAAGTTCTCCCCTCACATCTCAGTTCTCCCATCACCTCTCTCTCTACCTCATCGCTCTCTCTCTTAGCCCTCTGTTCTCCACTCACAACTTTCCTTTTTTCTCCCTGTGCCTGTGTATTGTCCCCTGAGATGTGTCACCTGTCCTTTTTGTTCCCTGTTACTGACTCTTCCTGTCACTCTGTATCCATGTCCAGTGACACTGGTACACAGCGCTGCACAATACTGCTGTACAGAGCCATCTGTTGCCCCTGTGTTCCTTTGCCTGTTGTGGATTTTATTGTTTTCTAGAGATTAGCGCACAATGCTCATTTACAGGGCTGCTTAATTCCTCTGAGACCTGGGATTTTAATGGGGAAATTTCACCATATTGTAGTTAAAATATAACTGCTGGTCTATTCCTATTTGTCATGAAAATGTACCAGACTCTGTATGTCTCTCTCTCTCTCTCTCTCTCTCTTTCTCTCTCTCTCTTTCTCTCTCTCTCTCTCTCTCTCTCTCTCACTTTCTTTCTCTCTCTTCTCTCTCTCTCTGTGTTTTTCTCTCTCTCTCTTTCTTTCTCTCTCTCTCTATCTCACACACACACTCTCACCTTCATGTGCTTTCTCTCTCTTTCACATTCCTTTACACTCTCTTCCTTTTTCTGTGTGTCTCTCTCACATTCCTTT